>NW_027506948.1:457500-475000 GCF_052324685.1 Brachyhypopomus gauderio
AGGTTCTCCAGTAAGGCTCTCCAGTAAGGTTCTCCAGTATGATTCTCCAGTATGGTTCTCCTGTAAGGTTCTCCTGTAAGGGTTCTCCTGTAAGGTTCTCCAATAAGGTTCTCCAGTATGATTCTCCAGTATGGTTCTCCAGTAAGGTGCTCCAGTAAGGTTCTCCAGTATGGTTCTCCAGTAAGGTTCTCCTGTAAGGTTCTCCAGTAAGGTTCTCCTGACTAGTCTGCACATGTGAATCTTTAATGTATGAATCTCATCTACCTGAATGTGTTTGACCATCAAGGGACTTTTTGTTTGTTTTTTATTTTAACAATTATTGTGTGTGTGTGTGTGTGTGCGTATGTGTCTCCTTGTCTGTGTATATGTGTGTGCGTGCGTGCGTGCGTGCGTGCGTGCGTGCGTGCGTGTGTGTGTGTGTGTGTGTTTTGCAGGGAGTCGAGGGTCCCCCCCGGCGGTCCTGGAGAGACGGGTTCTCCTGGTGAACCTGTGAGTATTCTAGTGGAGACTCGTTCCCTCATTTCAGCAGCAACGCTTCACTGTGGCCCTGGACCTCAGACGCTGCGTGTGTGTTCTTAGCAGAATAACCCCTCACACGGGCCTGTCTGCACCCAGTAACTGATGATTCTTCTTTAAAACACCTGCGAGAGCATGACACGTTTATGGTGGATGCAACACAAACAGATACTCGACT
This sequence comes from Brachyhypopomus gauderio, assembly GCF_052324685.1. Classification (NCBI taxonomy): domain Eukaryota; kingdom Metazoa; phylum Chordata; class Actinopteri; order Gymnotiformes; family Hypopomidae; genus Brachyhypopomus; species Brachyhypopomus gauderio. Next base: position 458,195 of record NW_027506948.1, read on the forward strand.
GTTTAGTGCGGTTCACCTAAACATCTCACGACCGAGCCGGGCTGAAGTGTTCTGTTGGGGGACTCAAGGTCCTGATGTGCTTATTAAAAGGGGGACTGATGTCACTGTTTTGAAAAATTATGGTGAGAATAAGTGTGTGAGGGGTGGTGTGAAGCACTTAGCTTCTCCTCCCTGGCATTTCCTGTATGTGTGTGTGTGTGTGTGTGTGTGTGTGTGTGTGTGTGTGTGTGTGTGTGTGTGTGTGTGTGTGTGTGTGTGTGTGTGGGATGTGTTTTATATCAGCTAGTCCAAACATGTAATCACTCAGGCAGGCCTCCAGCTAGAAAAGCAGCTCTGAGGTGTGTGTGTGTGTGTGTGTGTGGAGATGAGAGATGGCTGATCTGTTTTTCCATTCCTTTATACATTGAGTGTCAGAACACTCGCCTGTGAATGACATTTGCTAATGTTCACACACACACACACACACACACACACACACATGCACACACACACACACACACACACACACACACACACACACACACACACACACACACACACACACAGAAATTCACAATTCATAAATATCTGAACTTTAGAACACACACACACACACACACACACACACACACACACACACACACACACACACACACACACACCCATACCTCGACACACACACACACAGAAGATGGGCCTCGTTGGACTTGCTTGTTCTAGTATATTTGGCACTGTCAGCTAATCTATATGTGAATCTCCCAACCGCAGAGTGCATCCGTCAGCTTTATTAGACTCAGCAGTAGAGCAGCACGGTTTCTGCTGGGCTCTGGGGAGGGTGTCTGGCACCCTGCCGGGTTACAGGAGGACAGGTTCTTCTTAATGGGGCCCTTGTGTTTCATTCAACAGGGACCCAGAGGGCCCCCAGGAGACACAGGAGCAGATGGAGAACCAGGACTTGAGGTAACACTCTGCAGTGAGTTAGAAGTCATGTGACATCACGCTAGGACACGCCTCCAAAGGATTTTATTGGATCATATATTGCTTGTTAATGTTATTGGCCCCTGCAGCATGTACCAGACCACAAGTTGTAATACATGTAACAAACACTGTATCGCACAGTGCCGTAAATCTTTAGATTCATCACGTGCAACTTTGATCACATGTGGTTTTGTCAAGATTAGGAGCTGCTGAGCACAGTATTAGCATGTTTCATGTTTCATGACGGGCATGCCTGAGTGTTCTCATCTGATGTGTTTCTCTGCCAGGGGCCTCCAGGACCCGAGGGAGAGCAGGGCCGTCCTGGTGAGACGGGGTTAAAGGTGAGGACCGTGCTGTCTTCCACACGCCTGCTTAGGCTCCAGAGACCCAGACCAGGCGGCGTTGTGGTTTGCAGTACCGTGTAACTCCCAGTACTCCCAGTGTGACACGTGTTGAAATTGCAGCGTTCTCACTGGGGGATGTGGCCTCTAGGTTCAGAGAACTGCTGAGCGCTTCCACGGGACTGTGGGTGGATCACCATTAGCTCCATTAGCTCATGAGCGTTTGTGTTTTGCTGAAGGACCAACTCTTCGCAAATTCTCAAATTCACTGGGTACAGGAAAGTATGTCGGTTCCAATGTGTGTTTTACTGACACAGATCGTGGAAGGTGGCATATCATAACATGATTGACTTTCCATATAGCTGATGTAATTATCCCCGTGTTGTACTAGGAACTGAGCCCATAACTGAATTATAGAGGCACCTCAGGTGAGTCAGTGTAAGTGTTTTCTGAGAACCACCTCAGCAACTGGGGTTTTATAGCAGTTCTCGGCAAGGGCTGGCAAAGTTCTGGTGGGGAACCGTTTTAGTTGGACATCTGGAACCTCAGTCCCGAACGAGAGTGTTCAGAGATGTGTTTGGAAAAAAACTCCATTACAACATCACATTACAGTGCAAACAGAAAACTATAGCCGTGGCTCTACACTGCTGTGGATGTTGATTCTTCTCTCACACTCTCTCTCTCTCTAACTCTCTCTCTCTCTCTCTCTCTCTCTCTCTCTCTCTCTCTCTCTCTCTCTCTCTCTCTCTCTCTCTCTCTCTCTCTCCTCTCTCTCTCTCTCTCTCTCTCTCTCTCTCTCCATAGGGTGAAATAGGACCAGCAGGGGCAGAAGGAGAGATAGGACAACAGGGTTTAAGGGTGAGTCGACATTATCTACCCCCAGCTCTAACCTCCACCTCACAGGTGGTGTTTAACAGAACCACGCCCTCGGTTATCTCTTCCGTTTGTCTTGCTCGGTACACACACACACACACACACACACACATCCATTCACACACACACACACACACACACACACACACACACACACACACACACACACACACACACACAGGTCCAGTGTAACTCAACCCCCTCACCTTCATCTACAGGTCCAGTGTAACTCAACCCCCTCACCTTCATCTACAGGTCCAGTGTAACTCAACCCCCTCACCTTGTTGGGTTATTGACAGGTTATTGTCCTGGTGATCTCTCTCTGCTTGTGAAGTGCTGCTTACGTCTCTGAGGTCGAATGTGTCTCCAATATCAATAAAAAAGGCAAACAAACGGTTTCACTGGAAGAGCCTGAAGCGTCTTACTGCTGTGCTTTCATTACTGGCTTATGACTTGTAATGTAGCAGAGATTGACCGTCAGTTCGGAAAAAGGCAAAAAGCCAAACTTGTTAAGGGAAAGCTTAAAAAAAAAAAAACAACTTTTAACTAAACATGCACCCTCAGTTGGACCTCTTTAACGTTCGTTTGGCGTTTGTCTCGTTAGCATCTGTTCTTCTCTTCCTCTCCAACTCTCAGGGTTCCCCAGGGCCAGCAGGGGAAGATGGACCTCAGGGGAAGGATGGTCCAAAGGTCTGTGTTCAGATCACCGCCTCGTCACGGCCACTGAAGCGTTGTTCAAACGAGTGTTTGGACTGTGGCCAGCAGTGTCTTTGTTAGTGTGAGGATAGTTGGGCTCTTGCTACATGCTGATCACTCCCACGTTACCTCAGGGTGAACCAGGTGACCGTGGGCCAATGGGAGAGCCCGGAGACAGAGGTGAGGGTGGTGACCCCGGCCCTCCAGGTCCTCTAGGAGAACATGGTGCAAAAGGATTCCCGGTGAGTACATGAGTGAGTGAGTGAGTGAGTGAGTGAGTGAGTGAGTGAGTGAGTGAGTGTGTGTGTATGTGTGTATGTGTGTGTGTGTGTGTGTGTGTGTGTCTGTGTGTGTGTGTGTGTGTGTGTGTGTGTGTGTGTATATGTGTGTGTATATGTGTGTGTATGTGTGTGTGTGTGTGTGTGTGTGTGTATATGTGTGTGTATGTGTGTGTGTGTGTGTGTGTGTGTGTGTGTGTGTATATGTGTGTGTGTGTGTATTTGTGTGTGTGTGTGTGTGTATATGTGTGTGTATGTGTGTGTGTGTGTGTGTGTGTGTGTGTGTGTGTGTGTGTGTGTGTGTGTGTGTGTGTGTGTGTGTGTTTCAGCCTGCTGTGAATGAGTTTGTAAATGAATGACTGACTTGTATGTCTTGAAAACAGATATTGCTTAACAATAACATTAATCACTGTACTGAACATGTCCAAGCACGCCTGCTGGTGTAGCGTTAGCGTAAGCTTTAGCGTTAGTAGCTAACAGTGGATATTCTTCCATTAGGGGCCAGAGGGAAAACAAGGGTTACCTGGCAACCATGGTCGCAATGGAAAGAAGGTAAGGCATCATTCTTCATGTGAGTAATTGAGAAGGTTCTCTAAGGTTCTCCTAACCTCTAATGGTCAACTGGGTTTTAATGACCTTTACTGCTATCTACAAATGGAAAACATGGGATGGCAAGTTAAGACGTTGGCACATATCTACCTGCAAACAGCAATGAAAACATGCAGTAGCATTAAGAGCAAGTGACCTTAGATTGCAGCTTGGGGTCTTATCTTGGGGTTCAGACAACACACGGGGCCCTTGGAAAGACTCCACATATGTATATCTGTGCCTTTAAATTCAGTGAGGTCTTTAAATGTAGTTTCATGCCTTTGGAATTCAACATTGTGTTTTTAGGCCAGGTCATGTCATCTCTGCCTCATCATTCAGGAATTGATTTGATTTTTTTGATCAGGGGAGGGATTTAAAACTCTCCAGAAAATGAAAACATCAGTTTTGTCTAGGAAACTTTCAACCTAAATGTAGTAAAACAACAACCATGCTATATTTTGACAGGGGCCACTAACGTTTTTGTAAAGACTTCATCACACTGACATGGACATGCATCAGAAAACCCTGAGTTACCTTTACAGTACAGTGTGACATCAACAATGCTGTTACGTGTATTTTTAGCTGATGATTTTGGCAAAGATGATGAAGATGATGACTACTTCTATTGGCTTAGCATTCTTGTGGTGGATAGTATATATGCATATACGTATATTGTTAATAGCCTTGTGTTCCCAGCAACAAACTTGTGGCTTCTTCAGCCATAACAAAGCCAGGACGTGTCATCTTCTGTTTTTTTTTGTCCCAGGGTGAGCGAGGTGCCCCAGGCCAGCCAGGCGAGTTGGGCTCTCCTGGGGAGGTGGGCCAGACTGGGGAGAGGGGCCTGAAAGGGGCCCGGGGAACCAGGGGCCCACCGGTCAGTACCTCACAACTGTCTTTCACCTGCTCCATCATTCTCTCCTAGTTCTTCTCTCCCTCTCACTCCCTCTCCATCTGTTTCTTTCCCCATTTCTCTCCATCCCTCTCTGTCTCTCACCGTTGAAGTTTTTCTCCTTCCTTCTTTTTCTGGTGAAAACTTTCCCACTCCATCTCTCACTCCATCTCTCACTCCATCTCTGGTCTGCTGTAGTGTGAGGGTGAGGCATGCATCATCTCACCCTAACGCTCACAATCTGCAGATGCAGATATCAGATGGTTCTCTTTATCAGGAGACAGAGGGGTTCAAGTGAGCCGATCAGAACCCTCGCTGAGATGGTGTATGAGGAAGACGACTCAAAATGGTTCTGCAGAACCCTTCAGATGTCAGTTGAGAGTCCAAACGTGTGTGTGTGTGTGTGTGTGTGTGTGTGTGTGTGTGTGTGTGTGTGTGTGTGTGTTTTGTTCATTACTTTCAGGGTCAACCGGGAGTTATGGGGCTACAGGGAGAACCAGGAATAGAAGGATTCACTGTGAGTTACTCTGGCTTTCATTCAAAACACGCACACACACACACACACACACACACACACACACACACACACAGACACAAACACACACACACACACACACACACACACACACACACACACACACACACACACGCTTATGCTAATTTTCAACCTTCAGACACTCCCCCAGGAGTCCTTGCACAGTGTTGCTGATTCATAAAACAGACTCAAAAACAGAAACATTTTTCTTCATTATTTATATTAGACGTCACATGTGCCTACAGACAAGCACACACGTGTTCCTGCACACACGTGTTCCTGCACACACATGTTCCTGCACACACGTGTTCCTACACACACGTGTTCCTACACACACGTGTTCCTGCACACACGTGTTCCTACACACACGTGTTCCTGCACACACATGTTCCTGCACACACATGTTCCTGCACACACGTGTTCCTACACACACGTGTTCCTGCACACACATGTTCCTGCACACACGTGTTCCTACACACACGTGTTCCTGCACACACATGTTCCTGCACACACATGTTCCTGCACACACATGTTCCTGCACACACATGTTCCTGCACACACGTGTTCCTGCACACACATGTTCCTGCACACACATGTTCCTGCACACACGTGTTCCTGCACACACACGTGTTCCTGCACACACGTGTTCCTGCACACACGTGTTCCTGCACACACATGTTCCTACACACACGTGTTCCTGCACACACGTGTTCCTACACACACGTGTTCCTGCACACACGTGTTCCTGCACACACATGTTCCTGCACACACGTGTTCCTGCACACACATGTTCCTGCACACACACGTGTTCCTGCACACACGTGTTCCTGCACACACATGTTCCTGCACACACGTGTTCCTGCACACACATGTTCCTGCACACACGTGTTCCTGCACACACGTGTTCCTACACACACGTGTTCCTGCACACACGTGTTCCTACACACACATGTTCCTGCACACACGTGTTCCTGCACACACATGTTCCTGCACACACACGTGTTCCTGCACACACGTGTTCCTGCACACACGTGTTCCTGCACACACATGTTCCTGCACACACGTGTTCCTACACACACATGTTCCTGCACACACGTGTTCCTACACACACGTGTTCCTGCACACACGTGTTCCTGCACACACGTGTTCCTGCACACACATGTTCCTGCACACACGTGTTCCTGCACACACGTGTTCCTGCACACACGTGTTCCTGCACACACATGTTCCTGCACACACATGTTCCTGCACACACATGTTCCTGCACACACATGTTCCTACACACACATGTTCCTGCACACACGTGTTCCTGCACACACATGTTCCTACACACACGTGTTCCTGCACACACATGTTCCTGCACACACATGTTCCTGCACACACATGTTCCTGCACACACGTGTTCCTGCACACACGTGTTCCTGCACACACATGTTCCTACACACACGTGTTCCTGCACACACATGTTCCTGCACACACATGTTCCTGCACACACATGTTCCTACACACACATGTTCCTGCACACACATGTTCCTACACACACATGTTCCTACACACACATGTTCCTGCACACACGTGTTCCTGCACACACGTGTTCCTGCACACACATGTTCCTGCACACACGTGTTCCTGCACACACGTGTTCCTGCACACACATGTTCCTACACACACGTGTTCCTGCACACACATGTTCCTGCACACACATGTTCCTGCACACACATGTTCCTACACACACATGTTCCTGCACACACATGTTCCTACACACACATGTTCCTACACACACATGTTCCTGCACACACACGCTCCAGCGTAGTTCCAGCCACAGATGCTTCATATGTCAACGAGTTTTCCTTCTCAACACATGTTTCAAAGCTGACCAGATCCTGCAGATTTCTCCTCTGCAACATACGGCTAATATGACCCTTCCTTTCACAGGAAGCTACTCAAGTGTTTGTGCAGTCTCTAGTAATCTCCAAGCTGGACTACTGCAACTCCCTACTTGCAGGTCTTCCTCTACGGGTCATCAGACCTCTACAACTAATTCAGAATGCTGCAGCACGACTGGTCTTCAATCTCCCCAAGTTCTCACATGTGACTCCTCTGCTACGCTCTCTTCACTGGCTTCCAGTAGTGGCACGCATCAGATATAAAACCTTGATGCTTGCTTACAAAGCCAAAAATGGACTGGCCCCTCCCTACATGATTTCCATGGTCAAAAACCGATCCGTACAGCGAACACTCAGAACCTCAAGCTTGGCTCGACATGAAACTCCATGTTTAAAGTCTCATGGAAGACAAAGCTCCAGACTATTCTCTGTCCTGGCTCCAAGATGGTGGAACAATCTTCCATTAGCTGCTAGGACTGCAGAGTCTATTGCTATCTTCAAGTGTAGACTGAAGACCCACCTGTTTGTTGAGTTCTTACCAGAGCACTAACTCGGCTGATACCACTTGCCGTTGTTCTTGAATTGTATGTCTGTTTATGGTTATTTGTGCTTCTTGGCAAACGTTCCGGGTCATGTGACCTCTTCTGCAGCCTACAAGTTTGCCTGCAGTCATTTCCACTGTGAAGATCCACCAATCATCTCAGTTTATTTTCTCTTTGTAGACTTGTCAGTGTTCAGTGCTGACCTCTCATAGGGTACACATAGAAACACATGCACACACACACACACACATACACATACACACACACACACACACACGTACACACATGTACACATACACATGCACACACACGCGCGGACACACACACACGTGTACACATACACGTACACACACACGTACACATACACGAACATATTCTTCAAGTGCATGCTTCCACACAGGCAGGTATATGCACAAACATGTTCATACACAGATGTTGTCCTGCATCACACACACACACACACACACACACACACACACACAAGTCCCAGTTCAAACAGGGCCTGTGTATCTCAGCAGGCCTCTTCCAGACGTCATGTAGATATCTCAGCCTGGCCCACGGCCTCCACAAGGCTGGCCTGCCCCTCCATCTCCATATCTCCATCTCCATATCTCCATATCTCCATCTCCATATCTCCATCTCCATATCTTCATATCTCCATCTCCATATCTCCATCTTCATATCTCTATCTCCATATCTCCATTTCCACACGTCACTCTGCCCTACTCCTCAGCTGGAGGGCTTCTCTTCAAGGATTTACACATCAGGGCTACTTATAGAAGTCATTCACAGGCACACACACACACACACACACACACACACACACACACACACACACACACACCTAAACATTTCTGTCTAATCTTTGTCATCCTCTTTTTGATATCAGGGTCACATGGGCAAGCCTGGTCCTGTTGGCCCCCCAGGACCAAAAGGTGAAAAGGTAATTACCTAAAACCTACTCATCGTGTTAACTGAGTCACACCACGGGTGTTGAAATAACACTACAGGACCTCAGGAGCTCTTGAAGTGATTGTGAGGTGTGTATGTGTGTGTGTATGTGTGTTTTGTTTTTTTCTAGGGTTACCCAGGAGATGATAGTAAGACTCCAGGACCCCCGGGGCCCTTAGGTGAACCAGTAGGTCTAGATCTCTTTAAACCTCCTCTCCCTAACAGCCATACTCACACAGCCAATCATAATGCACTTCCTGTTCCTGGCTGTTCTCACACAGCCAATCATAATACACTTCCTGTTCTTGCTCTCCATACTCACACAGCCAATCATAATACACTTCCTGTTCTCGCTCTCCATACTCACACAGCCAATCATAACACACTTCCTGTTCTTGCTCTCCATACTCACACAGCCAATCATAATACACTTCCTGTTCTCGCTCTCCATACTCACACAGCCAATCATAACACACTTCCTGTTCTTGCTCGGCATGCTCACACAGCCAATCATAACACACTTCCTGTTCTTGCTCGCCATGCTCACACAGCCAATCATAACACACTTCCTGTTCTTGCTCTCCATACTCACACAGCCAATCATAATAAACTTCCTCTTCCTGCCTGTTCTCACACAGCCAATCATAATACAACTCTTCCTGTCTGTTCTACTCGTATAGTGAATCATAATACACTTCCTGTTCCTTATTTCCATATTCAGAGACAATTATAAAGCACTTATTTTACACACTGACTGCATTTAGTCGTTCATATTCCTAAAACACTTCATTAGATGTCTAGAATGTCTACAATGTGTGTGTGTGTGTGTGTGTGTGTGTGTGTGTGTGTGTGTGTGCAGGGTCCTCCAGGGGAAAGAGGAGATAGAGGAGATCCAGGCGATGAGGGATATCAGGTGAGAGAGAGAGAGAGAGAGAGAGAGAGAGAGAGAGAGAGAGAGAGAGAGAATGTGATGTTTGCTGATTCTCTTTCTCTATTGGTGTGTATGAGATGATCTGTATGCAGCACTGTGAGTATGTAGAGCAGGTTTCTTCCCTGCCGGAGTTCAGGTGGGCGTCCCACACGGCTCTGTACATGGTGTCCTAGAAGGAAGCTTCACGCTACTCTTTAGCAGTACATTCCTTTGGTGGTGTGAATTCCAGTGTCATGTGACTAGCCATGTGACCGGCCATTTGCATACTTTAAAAGGGCCAAGTGAAGTGACAGCTTTGACCATGCAGACCAATCAGATTCTGACCAATCAGACTCTGACCAATCAGACTCAACCCATTCAGACAGAGACCATTCAGACTCAAAGAGGTTTTACAGTCATGTCCTAGCCCACAGTAACAGTAACAAAGACTGTAATTCAGGTACTCTAAAAAAGTTTGCTTCCTTGTTATTATGCTTAGCCCTGATATCAGTGGGTATGTGTGTGTGTGTGTGTGTGTGTGTGTGTGTGTGTGTGTGTGTGTGTGTGTATGTGTGTGTGGGTGTGTTTTCAGGGTCATGTTGGAGTCACAGGTGCTCGAGGACCCATTGGCCAACAGGGGCCACCGGTGAGCAGTCCTTCTCATTTAAATACAGCACTAGTAGCGTTTTATATAGTATTTAGCACTAGTAAAGTTTTATATAATAAATGGCACTAGTAACGTTTTATATAGTATTTAGCACTAGTAAAGTTTTATATAATAAATGGCATTAGTAACGTTTTATATAATATTTAGCACTAGTAAAGTTTATATAATAAATGGCACTAGTAACGTTTTATATAGTATTTAGCACTAGTAAAGTTTTATATAATAAATGGCACTAGTAACATTTATATAGTAAGTAGCATTTGTAAAGTTTTATGTGTAATAGATAAATGCAGCAAAATTTGCACTTTTTTTGTTTTTTTTACATTTTACAGTTTACTTACTTTTTGTGTTTAGGGATTACCTGGCATGCCTGGTAAAGAAGGACCCCAAGGAGACAAAGGAACTCAGGTGTGTGTGTGTGTGTGTGAGGGAGAGAGTGAGACAGGTAGAGAGGTAGAGTGTGAGAGTGAGACAGATACAGAGTGAGAGTGAGACAGTATTCTGCTAGTCTTCACAGCTTTTTTTCCTGAGCTGGGACGAGTGAAGGAGTGAGAGAGGGGAGCCATTGAGACCAGAGAATGAGACCAGAGAGTGAGATCAGAGAGTGAATTCAGAGAGTGAGACCAGAGAGTGAGGAACTAATGGTGGTGATTAGAGACACTCAGGGTTCTTGGTTTTTGCTGGTCTCTCTTCTTTGTGCTAATGTTAATTCTCTATGTCCTCTGTGTGTGTGTGTGTGTGTGTGTGTGTGTGTGTGTGTGTGTGTGTGTGTGTGTGTGTGTGTGTGTGTGTGTGTGTGTGTGTGTTTAGGGACTGCAAGGAAAAAAGGGAGCACAAGGACTGACAGGTTCACCTGGTCTTGAGGTAAACACACACACACACACACACACACACACACACACACACACACACACACACACACACACACACACACACACACACACACACACACACACACACAGAGTTACACGTTATAGTGAAGCACACACGTGCTCATTTACACACACACTCTAACACAAGTAGCACACAGATGCAGACGTGTGTGTGTGAAGCAGAGGCATGTCCTGTCTCAGGGGTCTGCAGGTCTGCCAGGGCCCAAAGGCATGATGGGATATCCTGGATCTGATGGCCTTCCTGGGTTGCCAGGGTTACCAGGACTGCCGGGTCTACTGGGCCGCACGGTGAGTTTAAGACATTTAAAGTCTCTCTCTGAAACACACATGCACACACACTCACTCACACTCTCTCTGAAACACACATGCACACACACTCACTCACACTCTCTCTCTGAAACACACATGCACACACACTCACTCACACTCTCTCTCTGAAACACACATGCACACACACTCACTCACACCCTCTCTCTGAAACACACATTCATACACACTCACTCACACTCTCTCTCTGAAACACACATGCACACACACTCACTCACACTCTCTCTCTGAAACACACATTCATACACACTCACTCACACTCTCTCTCTGAAACACACATGCACACACACTCACACTCTCTCTGAAACACACATGCACACACACTCACTCACACTCTCTCTCTGAAACACATTCACACACACTCACTCACACTCTCTCTCTGAAACACACATGCACACACACTCACTCACACTCTCTCTCTGAAACACATTCACACTTCTGTTTTTTGTGTAGGTTGTGGTAGTGAGTTATGTTATGTATGTATGATGATGACATAATCTTCCATATTAAGTGTAAATCATGCAGTGGTTCTGAAGAGGGATTTATGGGGCTGTGGTGTTTGTCTCCAGCGGTGTGTATGCAGTACACGTGTGAGTGTGTGTGTGTGTGTGTGTGTGTGTGTGTGTGTGTGCAGTACATGTGTGTGTGTGTGTGTGTGTGTGCTGGTTGCTGTCTTGAGCTCCATGTTTTTCTGATCCTGGCTTTGCATTGAGCACGCTCTCACGTGCACACACACTCTATTACGCCTTTCACACACACACACACACACACAAACACACACACACACACACACAAACGCGCACCGTTTCTCTTTCACACCTCATTATCCCGGCCGCACACTGCTGTCTGTCCCCCGGGTGTCACGTGGAGCTGGAGGGGTTGCGAGCGCTTATGTAAGTGGGAGGGGCCTGATGGAAAAGTGCGGAGTCATGGTGCTCACTCCCAGACGGCGGGACCAGCAGGCCAGCACTGAGTCAGCACTGCCCACACCTGGGCTGCCAACGGGACCGCAGCCAGGAAAGAGTCCCGCTCTGCAGCAGGACAATCACGTATTTAGGCCTGGCAGGAGGTGTGGGAGACGGAGCCCCTGTTGGGGGGTATGAGGCCTGAGGACCAGCTGCTGTCATCCCAGCTGTATAGTCACACTGCTGCTACTGCTTCAATACCGCAGTAAGTGCAGTATGATGTAAGAGATGGGGTGGGCTTCATTATGATGTAAGAGATGGGGTGGGCTTCATTATGATGTAAAAGATGGGACGGTCTTCATTATGATGTAAGAGATGGGACGGGCTTCATTATGATGTAAGAGATGGGACGGGCTTCATTATGATGTAAGAGATGGGACGGGCTTCATTATGATGTAAGAGATGGGACGGGCTTCATTATGATGTAAGAGATGGGACGGTCTTCATTATGATGTAAGAGATGGGACGGTCTTCATTATGATGTAAGAGATGGGGTGGGATTCATTATGATGTAAGAGATGGGACGGTCTTCATTATGATGTAAGAGATGGGACGGGATTCATTATGATGTAAGAGATGGGACGGTCTTCATTATGATGTAAGAGATGGGACGGGCTTCATTATGATGTAAGAGATGGGACGGGCTTCATTATGATGTAAGAGATGGGACGGGCTTCATTATGATGTAAGAGATGGGGTGGGATTCATTATGATGTAAGAGATGGGACGGGCTTCATTATGATGTAAGAGATGGGACGGGCTTCATTATGATGTAAGAGATGGGACGGGCTTCATTATGATGTAAGAGATGGGACGGTCTTCATTATGATGTACGAGATGGAATGGGCTTCTTTTATGTAAGAAATGGGGTGGGCTTCATTATGATGTAAGAGATGGGATGGGCTTCATTATGATGTAAGAGATGGGATGGGCTTCATTATTATGTAAGAGATGGAATGGGCTTCTTTTATGTAAGAGATGGGATGGGCTTCATTATTATATAAGAGATGGTACGGGCTTCATTATGATGTAAGGGATGGGATGGGCTTCATTATGATGTAAGAGATGGGATGGGCTTCATTATTATGTAAGAGATGGAATGGGCTTCATTATTATGTAAGAGATGGGATGGGTTACAGACCTCAGTAAGATCTCAGAGCTAAATGTTTACCATCAAGTATGTCTCTTTCTCTCTCTCTCTCACACACACACACACACACACACACAAAGACACACACGAACACAAAAACACATTTACAAGTTCTTACATAATATGAGGCAAAAGTAAGGATTGAACTCACTCTACAGAGAGAGAGAGAGAGTGTGTGTATGTGTGTACATGTGTGTGTGTGTGTGTGTGTGTGTGTGTGTGTGTGTGTGTGTGTGTGTGTGTGTGTGTGTGTGTGTGTGTGTGAGAGAGAGAGTTTAGCTGATCTCTAGCTGGTATTTGAGTTGGCGTCCGGGCCCCAGCTGTCAATCACAGTGTTTGTGTGACTAAGAGGAGCTGAGGACAGATGTGCCTTCTGCACACACACATTAAACTAAACACTCTCCAGATCTCCCTCTCTGTCTCTGTCTGTCTGTCAGTTTGCTCTGTCTGGACTCTAAAGCACTTCAGTCAGTCAGTTAGTTATAACTCTTAACTGCTAAATCACCACTACATCACCTCTACATCCCCACTACACCACCACTACATCCCCCCCTACACCACCACTACATTACTACTACGTCACCTCCATTACTACTACGTCACCACTACATCACTACATCAGATGGTCTAAGTTTACAGAGTCCGGCACTGGGACCAATTTCTAGGTCTCAAGATAACAAAAAGTCATGAAACTGCTTCACTAGACACACACACACACACACACACACACACACACACACACACACACACACACACACACACACACACACACCCTGTGACCTAAAACTGTCTGATCTCTCATTTACTTTTACATTAATTTGACACGTTTTTCTGAAAATTTTGTATTTTACATGATCTATTTAGAGACAAAAGTGTAAATGTCCACTGATACACTATATTGCCAAAAGTATTCACTCACCCATCCAAATGATTAGGGCCCGTATTTATTAAACTTGTTAGAATTACTCATAAGAATGCTGCTAAGAATTGACTTATGTCTAAAATAATTCTTAGTTAAAAGCTGAGACTAAAAGTTAGTTATCAAGCCTCTCAGTCTCACTTTAAGCGAAGTGTAGGAGTAATTCTTAAGTGTCAGTCTCAGAGCTGATTTACGACACCTGGCTGTACCGCAAAGCTGATCCTGGATGACGTCGTTTCAAAACCCCCTGCAAGAACCAATCACTGGATCGGATTTCATGTTCAAGAATATTTCCTGAGAAATGTCAAGATAAAATTCAGAAAATGTTGAAATACCTTCACATTTAACTTAATAATGTTGCAGTCATAATTATTGTGAAATAACAGCGTATTTACAAAAATATTTCATATCTACCTTTAAGTCCTATGTGACATGCACTGGTATGTATAATTTTCCCTTCTTTCTTTTGTTATTCATATATTTTCTCAGATTTATTTTGGATACTGCATACATTCTAACTGAATCACATTCAGGCGGAGGACCACCGGGCAAGCCTCTTAGCGTAGTTTGTGAGGTAGTGCAGCATATCATGGGGGGAGACACTGTGGTGATCTGTGGAGTGGAGGGGGGTCAGGATCCTGCATTAATGAAATTCGAAAACATATCTCAAAGACAAAGTTTTTATCATTTATTTAGATGTGCACACAAACACTGTGATGCTAATTGTCACTTCAAAATTATTGCATCCATCAGTAATAAAGAAGCTGCTGGTGCTCCCGACCCTGCTGGCTTGAGCGCAGATTCTCCATCTGCCCCTCCCTCTCTGACAGCGCTTCCAAACACTTCCAGTCATGAATGGCCGAAGGAAGAGTGGGCGTCTGAAGGACGTCTGGCAGAGGACTCACTCCCAAATGACATACAAGAACTGACAAGGCAGAAGTCAAAGTCAGAGATGATGTCCGGGTGGCACAAGTCCTGTTTCAAAGAGTTGGTTCAGGCCGCTTTCAGTGAATATCCGAGTGTCATGGGTTGACCCAGGCCATTTGGGTACAACATCTAAAATGTTGTATTCTGCATCAAACCCAATTTGAGTGTTGATGCTGTGGTACCTCTTTCTGTTCACATAAACATCCTCATTAATGCTGGGCGCAATGATCTTTATGTGAGTGCCATCAATTGAACCTACAACTCCTGGAAATCCAGCTATCTGCATAAACTGGGTTTGCTTCTGTTGGATGACACGGGGTGTTGTTGGGAAGTCAATAAAAAGGGTTACAGTGTGTGGCGCTGTAAGTGCCATAATTGTTTGCATGACGACTCGGCTAATTGTTGGTTGGGATGGTCCCAAATCATCAGAACTACACTGCTGCATTTTCCTGTAGCAAGAAAACGAAGCATCAGCACTTTTAATTAAGCTGGGATGGCGTTGCTGCGTGTAGTTGAAGGTGAGATGACATCTCTCACCAAGTCAGTGGCAACGATGATTCCTGCTCTGTCCAGTCTATATCGTTTGATTAATTGAAATTCATCCAACATTTCAAAGACAATCGTCCTCTCTTGGAAGGTTTGCACGTGTCTCTGTCTTCTCAGTGCCATCTCAGCCCCCTGGTGGCAACTCTTAACATCTTAAGAGTCCTCTGGAGCAGTCTTAACTTTTCGGGAGAGTAAGAGTGATTCTTATACTTGAGAGTTTTGATAACTGGCACTTACACTTAACTCTGTGAGTAGGAGCAAATCTAAAAAAATTTCAGCACTTAAGTCCAAAATTTCACTCTAAGAAGTTTGATAAATGCGGGCCCAGAATCAGGTGTTCCAATCACTTCCATGGCCACAGGAACTTAGTCACAAAGTGGTGGGCCACGTAGGCCATGTGGATGCTGAAGCGTGTAGTGCGAAGAGATCGGCAACTTTCTGCAGAGTCAATCACTCAGTCTGTAGTCAATCACTACAGACATCCAAACTTCATGTGGCCTTCAGATTAGCTCAAGAACAGTGCACAGAGAGCTTCATGGAATGGGTTTCCATGGTCGAGCAGCTGCATCCAAGACATACATCACCAAGTGCAACTGTAGAGCAATGGCGGCACATTCTCTGGAGTGATGAATCACGCTTCTGAATCAGGGGGGATTATGGTGTGGGGTTGTTTTTCAGGAACACTGGGCTTAGTTCCAGTGAAAGGAACTCTGAATGCTTCAGCATACCAAGACATTTTGGACAATTCCATGCTCTCAACTTTGTGGGAACAGTTTGGAGCTGGTCCCTTCCTCTTCTACATGACTGTGCACCAGGGCACAAAGCAAGGTCCATAAAGACATGGATGGCAGAGGCTGGTGTGGATGAACTTGACTGGCCTGCACAGAGTCCTGACCTCAACCTGATATAACATCTTTGGGATGAATTAGAGCAGAGACTGAGAGCCAGGACTTCTTGTCCAACACC
>NW_027506948.1:485000-536562 GCF_052324685.1 Brachyhypopomus gauderio
TCATAACGCATCCCCTCTCTCTCCCTCTCCCTCCCTCTTTCTCTCCCTCCCTCCCCCTCTCTCTCTCTCTTTGAAACGTGCAGGGAGATACAGAATATAAAGAGTCTACCACTATGAGGCTACCAGAATCTGTTATGAAGTTTGTGCAACATTGTGAGAGGTTTCAGGTGCTTAAAATTAACAGTTTCACAATTTTAGCTCTTGGTGCTGGTTAATCCCATAATCCCACAGGTTATGCCTGCTGGTTAATCCCATAATCCCACAGGTTAATCCTCCTGATTAATCCCATAATCCCACAGTTTAATCCTTCTGCTTAATGCTCTCCTGCAGCCACGAATGCTATTGGGGGTTTTCTCAGTTAGGACGAGTTTTTGTTCATAGGAACCCAATTTCCTCGGGGGACCTATTTTCACGGGGGCCCAAACTCCTGGGTGGCGTTCTGGTCTGAAGGTACAGCGCTGCTCTACAAAGCCTGCAAGAGTCCACCAACACCGTCCTCTCTTCCACCTTCACTGTTCCACAGAGCTACCAGAACACTCAGGTTTCATTGGCGGACCACAGCACGGAAATCTTCAAGACCCTGGACCACTTGAGCAACGTGATAGCCGGCATCAGAACACCAGTGGGCACTCGTGAGAACCCTGCTCGCTTCTGCAAAGACCTCCTGCACTGCCACCAGAAGATGGCTGACGGTGAGAGAAACGTTTGTCCAGTCGTGTTTTTGTTTGGCTGGATGGTTCACTTGGGCACGTTTCCATAACAGACGTGATGCACGTCACTACGCGTTGTTGTAAGTGAGATCGCTGATCTGAAATGAGTTTGTATCTTTAACTTCCTGCTGAATGTATCTTTGACTTCCTGTTGAACGCCATTTGAACAAAGAGCCACTGATTCTAGGTCAGGTTTCTTGCTCTCACTCTGAATAGGCAAAATAAATGGTCTGTTTTTGGGGTTTTGGGTCTTTGTGTCCTGACCAGGAATGTTCTGGATCGATCCGAACTTGGGCTGCACCTCGGACGCCATCCAGGTGTTTTGTAACTTCACAGCAGGGGGCCAGACGTGCATTCATCCTCTGGCCACTGATAAGGTACTAACACACCACGCCCAGCAAGGACACACTATCAGCTGACGCAGGCTGATTACATCACTGGGCCTGCGGAGGCTCCCGAACACGGCAGCACAGAGCCAAGACCATCGCAGATCTTAGAGTCTCAGAACATGCTCCAACCTCAAAGAACACATGAGGAGTCAAAAGATTCCATACAGAAACTCACACACAACTCTCTCTCTCTCTCTCTCTCCCTCTCTCTCTCTCTCTCTACAGTGTGCACTTGTAGTCTAGGTGTTTTTTTTTCAGTTTGTGACATGTTTTCCTCTGCCGTTCGCAGCTGTGAAGCTCTGTTGAGCTGTTCTTGGAATACAGCTTTCCAGCAATCCTCTCCAATAATAATAATAACACGTTCCAAAACTGAAGACCAATAAGACTTTCCTCTTCTGTCAAATTTGACAGTGTTATCCCATCTGAACATTTTGGACTGTGCCTAATGCTAACATCATTTTGGGTAGTGCACAGTGTTCTTCCTGATGGCAGATGTTTTGGTCCAGGGTTCCACAGCAGTGAATGGTGACACCTGACTCTGTGTTGAGTGTGTGAGTGGCCCTGCTGCAGGGGGGGTGTCTGTGTATCAGGGGCAGATGGTAACCTGAACCAGGGTGGTAACCATGTGGACAGAAAAGGAGTGAAAGACATCTTTGTTGTCTAACCCCCCCCCCCCCCCCCCCCAAAAAAAAAAATCAAAATGAAACATCCTGATACTTCTACCATGCCCTTGTTTTTGTTGGAGACAGACGTGTGCAAAATGGCCCGGTACCCTGCGGGAGACGCACCAACACACTGTGGTTTTGGTCTGTGATTTAGGTGTGACGTGTATTTTCTCTTCTCTTGGTGACAAACATATTTCTAACGACCCCTAATCCTCTGAACCGACAGCAACAGTGAAATGGCACAGACCCAGCAGTAAAAGATTTACTGATCTTTATAATTCACCGTGTCATTACTCAAATGAAACTTTAGCCAGCCCAGATGTCATACAAACGTCAAAGTGGTCAGAGGTGGTTGAGTGTGAAAGTGTGTTTAAGAGGTGTTGTTCCTGTGTGTGCCTCTAGGTGGCGTTTGGCATCAGTAAGGTCCAAATGAAGTTTTTGCACCTGCTGAGCACGGACGCCACTCAGACCGTTTCGGTTCACTGCCACGGTGATGCAGCCGAGGTCGCCATGGAGACACCAGGGGCCCTGCGTTTCCAGGGCTGGAATGGCCAGGTGTTTGAACCGGACTCTCCACTACAACCTCAGGTGCTTCAAGATGAGTGTGAGGTAAAGAGACAGAGAGAGACAGAGAGAGAGAGAGAGAGAGAGAGAGAGAGAGAGAGAGTAAGGCTAGGAAGGGATGGATGTCAAGGAGTATGAAATAATCAAATTTAATTTTATTCAAAATATTCATCATTAGCACTAGTGTAAACACGAACGTGCGATCTGAATGTGCGTTTGATGTGAATGTGGGCAGGTCCAGGACAGCAGAGGGCAGTGTTCCCGATTCCTCCTGCAGACACAGGACCCCACGCAGCTCCCTGTGGTGGATGTCCAGGGTGTCCCATCATACGCCGCGGGGGCCCAGCGCCACCTGGATGTGGGACCTGTCTGCTTCCTCTGACACCTCCACGTCCCTCGTCCACGCAGGCCCAGAAGGACTGCCAAGATGGCCACTACACCGTTGGAGCTGCTGAGAAGGGACGTTCTCCTGTCAGAGGGGCTTCCCCAATACCACTAAGCCCCGCCCACCTCCATTAACTGGGGCTCTCCCAACACCACTAAGCCCCGCCCACCACCATGTATACAGCAGCTGACTTGTCTGTTATAATGGAGCCAGGCTTGTTCTAGTAGAACACCAGACTCGACTGGCAGAACTGTGTGCTAATGTGTAGTGAGGAAGATACTGTCGCTCTGACTGTTAAAAATTATTTTGTATCAGCTACAAAAACAAAAATCAAAATGGGTGCTATGAAAAAAGATTTTTTCGGTGCTGTGTTCATTTTTACATTCTGAAATGTGGTAATTTTGTTGTCCACTTTGTAGACTAATACAAGTCAGCAATCGAGAGAAGTAGAGAGAGAGAGAGAGAGAGAGAGAGAGAGAGAGAGAGAGAGAGAGAGAGAGAGAGATCAGAGAACTGAGCCCATTTAAATAATAGCGATGTCCGAGCTTGAATCTGGATTTATCCCTACGTCCTGCACAGGGATTTGTCCCCTGTCCCTGTGGACCTGTTCCTGTGGAACCGTCCCCTGTCTCTGTGGGTCTACCAGCCCCCTGAACGTTACACTAAAACATTTCCTGGACTCATGTCTCACAGAAAAATGTTAGCTCAATTTTAGTTGCTTCTAACGTTTTATTTGCACTGGGATCTGATCTTAGTTTGTTTGTCCTGGTCTCTCTGAAAGAAACACTACTACAGCAATCCCAGGAGTACAGGAGCAGGTGAGTAGTGGTCAATAAACGTAGTAGGTTACGTCTCCATAGTCTCTCATGCAAACAGAAACGAAGCTCGATGTGGACCCGTCCGTCTCTGCAGACGGGCCTCTACCTCCAACCCCAATTACCTTTTGAGGACAGCCACTCGCGTGTAGGTGTTTGTATGTACTTTTGAGGACAGCCACTCGCGTGTAGGTGTTTGTATGTACTTTTGAGGACAGCCACTCACGTGTAGGTGTTTGTATGTACTGGTTGCATCACAGTTACTCCTGTTGTAAGAGTACTTTGATTTTAAATTGGTATTTCCTTTCATTCGGAACCTAATTTATATAATTATTGTGTTTATAAACTGTGATATATTGGCTTTATTGACATGTAATGAAAGCAGGATCATGGCTGTTGTCTTTATGGAGAAGTCACATACCAACATCTCATCTTGGTTGTTTAAGCCAAACATCACACAGACCAATACAGTTTTGGCATTAGATCGTTTGAGGTTTAATACCTTGGGCATGTGTGTAAACCCCTGCTATTGGATGAGGCTGTGTGACTTTTCGGTGAGGCCACGCCCCCTTCTCTAAGGTGCTGCCCTCCACCCAACTACGTAATCCAAACGATTGAACTTTTTTTTTTTTTTGCCTGTGTATATTTTGACAATATATTGTTTATTTATCTGTTTTCTTTTTCAAATGATTGTACTCCAATAAATTATATCTCTGACAGAGATCTATCTGTTCAATGACAATTAGCCCAAATTACCAAATTATTATTTATGTAAAATTTGTATTTGTATATACACAACTAGGTGAGTCGATGTGTGTGTGTCATACACTGGCAGCTAGAGCAAGCCAGGTAGCACAGTTCACAGGTTTAACTTATATTACAGCAAATCAACTGTAATAACATTTGCTCTGAGGAACAGCGAAATGTAAATGTAAGATATATTTGACATGACACCAATAAATCTTTTGACTTTTACTGTTCGTGGTCATTTATTGACCTTGTGTGGTCCGTGTTAATGAATCTCATAATACAAAATGAAATAATACAGGCCCGTAGCCAGGGGGGATTGAAGGGTTCGTTCGATCCCCCCCCTCCCCCCCCCCCCTCCCGCACCCTCCCTCCGTACACACATGCCCCTCAAGATAGGTAGGCTATTCAATGAATGAATTGTTAATCTCCGGTGAATATACAGACAAACAAATAAGGACAGCACCAACAAACTCACAACAAACTTAACAGTGTTGCCAACTCTCACGCAATGAGCGTGAGACACGCGCATTTGACCGTTTTCGCACGCTCTCACGCCATACATCCGATTTCTCACGCTGAAAAAAATCTAGTTTATTTATCTTCGATCTACATCTATGATTCGGGTTTCCATCCAAACCTTTCGAAAAAATAATGCGCAATTTCCAAGTTTCGGCAGAAAAAAAAATGTGAATTAAGCCTTGTTTCCATTCATTACAGTTATGCGAATAAACTTTAGATCACGTGAGAGGACGCCAAACAATAGTGGTTTTACGTCCATCTGGCATTTACGCATTTTTGCACGTTGAGGTTGTGAAACATTTTTTTCTTTTTCTTTTCTTTACATGGAGAAGTTAAATTCCATTTTTGCTCTCTCCAGAACTGTTTTTGTATGCATTTGCCATCTTTACATCGCGATCATGTACAGAACCACTTGACTTGAGGCACGATACGTCATCGTTTATGCGAAAAACTGGCTTGCTCACTGGGGGCTAGGACTCGGCACTTGTAAAGCTGCTTTGTGACAACAACTGTTGTAAAAAGCGCTATATAAATAAAATTTGATTGATTGATTGAAAAACCCTTTTCCATCCAGTTTTTACGAATTTTGGCGATGCGATAGTCTAACTTTTCCACCTCCTCCTAGCGTAAACATCTTTTTGCGATATTTGGGGCTTTTTTCGAATTTTGGTCTTTTTCCATCCAGCTTTTTTCATGCGCATTTTCAAAATGCGCAAAAACTCGGTGGATGGAAAACCCACTGAGTTACTAGTTCGCTCTGGCGCCAACCACTGGCGATCGATCGCTATAGGCGCAGCATAGAGGAAACATATAAGACATAACCCCCCCCCCCCTCACTCCACTTTTGGGGGAAAAAGATCCCCCCCATCACAATGCTGGCTACGGGCCTGTAATAGCAGGAACCTACATGAAGAACCTTGAAATAGCGCCACAGATTCAAACGTCTGGCCGCTTTTTAGTGGTGAAATGTGTCGTTAAAACCAATTCTTGTTCAAATGTGCGATGTCTGAATTTGTTTATCAATCATTAGTAGTTTTATTTTGGCTAAAGATAATCATTAAATCATCGTCCAAGCACCACTGTACCAAGAGTCTTTTAAAAACACTTTCAGGACCTTCCGCTTTAAACGCGACTGTCGTAAACACGCCGACCGGAATACGGCAGACGTCCACGTGCGCTCGTCCACGTGGGAGGAAGCGTGTCGCCCTGCGCTCTTCAACGCCGAGGTCTCAAAACATGGTGCACATGATGGAGGCAGCAGCCCGTCCAGACACTCACCTGGTCGCTCACGGCTCGCAAGAGGAACCGCGAGGGGTGAAGCGGAAGATATCGCTGACGAGGTAAAAGCGCAGGTTTAGTCCAGCAGCTGAAACACACGGGTTGGCGGAGCAGCCAGCAGCTGAAACACACGGGTTGGCGGAGCAGATGTTTGATAGGTCAACATCACGCGGGTTCTGTCGGAACCATCTGGGTCCACACTGCGCCGTGTGTGAATATAAGTACTGTCGTATTGTTCAGACTCTCCGGCACCGACACGTAACACGTGTGTTTACTGGTGTAAGTAAACATCTCGCGTCATAGGTTATGTAAGACGCCCAGAGTGATGGTGTGTGTGTGTGTGTGTGTGTGTGTGTGTGTGTGTGTGTCCGTCCGTCCGTCCGTCCGTCCGTCCTCATGTCCACAGCTGTGACACGTGTGAAGGACAGGAGGCCAAATACAGATGTCCAAACTGCCTGAAGTTCTCCTGCAGGTGAGGGACAGCTTGCTCTCTCCTGGACACAGACGTCTGTCCTTCGCAGTGTCCAGTGTTTCAAGTGGTGCCACCTCACACACGGGGTGAAATGTGCTGCGTAAACTGAAATGTACCTCTGTGCCCTCCGTAGCCTGCCCTGTGTGAAGCGTCATAAGCATCTGTCTGGGTGCAGCGGCGTCCGGGACCAGACGGCTTTCGTACCCCTCTCTCAGTTCCAGGAAATCAACCTTCTCAATGGTGACTAAATAGCTACATGTTTATGTTCAAACAGTTTTTCCACCTCGGCTGTAATGGATGCATCTGATCTCATCACAGTTCAGCACTGCTAGGGTGGTTCCTATTGATGTTCTTCAGGTTTGAATCCCAGTTGTGTGTCATGTCGTCTGGTGAGGAGCGACTGCTGGCAGGTTGCGTTTACAGGACGGTGTTGAGTTGCTCAGCACTGACTGTGGATCACATTTGAAAGCCCTTTATGTTGTAATTTGACACTTTGAAAGTTGCATCTCCAAAAGTCTCCTAGAATTACTTTACCTGTAAAACCAGAACTTCCTTTCACTTTAGACCTACACCAGCTTATTCTTGAAGAGAATATTCTAGATGACGTTTCTCTAGTCATTTGTTTCAGTTTCTTGTTCGGACCTTCAGCTTAATTGTATTCAGTGTTTTGTAATGAAATGCCAGTACAGTAAATTGCACTAATGCAGACGTGCTGATGCTTCGTCTGGACAGACTATCGCTTCCTGGAGGAGACGGCCCGTGTGGCGGACGTGCCGAGACGAGACGAGCTGCTTCGTGTTCCCCACCGCCAGACCCGTCTGGTAAGCCCACGCCGTCAGCTCTCCTCAGGGTCGTCTGGTCGGAGGAAGTCCTTCTGTGGAACACCTTCTCTCCTTCCTCTTCCTCCAGGCCTTGTTGAGGAAGAACGCCAGAGCTGCCAAGGTCACGCTGAGGTTCCTGCCGAAGTCCTTCACCAAACACAAGGAGAACAGGACCTACTACAGTAAAGCGTAAGTTGAAGCTGCAGTGGAGGGGGGTGGAGGGGGGTGAAATGAAATGTAAATGTACCACAATCGAAGTTTTTTCTCCGCCTTTACCCATCTGTGCAGTTAGAACACACACACACACACACACACACACACACTAGTGATTACTAGGGGGCTGTGGATCACACGTGCCCAGAGCGGTGGGCAGCCCTAGCCCGGCGCCCGGGGAGCAGTTGGGGTTGGGTGCCTTGCTCAAGGGCACCTCAGTCATGGCCTCAGGTCTGGGAATCGAACCCACGACCCTCCGGTCACAAGATCAGTTCCCTACCACAGGACCATGACTGTGTGTGATCCGTGGGGGAGGGAGAAATGAGGGTCTGGGGTGCGTTAATACCTGGAGGTCAGAGATAAGCGGACTGGCAATAGGACTGAAAGAGAGACACTGGGAACATAACGGAGGAGGGAGAGTGCGAGACTGTGTTGGACCACTGGGTGGCGCTCTTGTTTAGTGCAGTCAGCAGCAGTTTCACCAGCGCTACAGTTTCACCAGCGCTACAACAGCTCTTGGGCCTACGGCATCTTAAACAGCCTTTCTGCCTACGGGAAGAGCTGCCTCGTCTTCACAGCCTGGTGATGAAGAGCTGAGGGACACGTGCACGCTGCCTTGTTTACACCTTGCTGGGTGTCTGTCCTAACGAACCCAGTCCCGGATCTACAAACACCACTGGGTTCACGTTTTCTCCAGTGTGGTGTGATCCACCCCTGACACGCGCACACAAAATTGCAAGCTTCGCAGTATTGGAATGTAGGCGGAGTTCCGGAAGGTTCTGTGTGCGTTCCGGAAGGTTCTGTGTGCGTTCCGGAAGGTTCTGTGTGGCGTGTGGTCACCATCCTGCCCCGTCAGACAAGCGGGGGGGACTGGGAAGCACAAGGCCCGCGTTGATGTCTGAAAGCGTGGGTCGTCCAGCTGTGCGTTTGGGTGTGTGTGGAGGGGGCGTTGAATAACTCTGTTGTGGACCAGCGTGGGCAGAACGCTCTGGAGCAACACCAGGGTCACCAGTGATCTCACGGGTACTCTCCCTCTCCTGGGGGAACGCCAATCATGTCTCTGGGAGTCGCCCCTGGGAGGCGGAGCTGTAGAGGACGTCATTACAGACCTTTCACCTGCATGGCTGCACACTTTAACGTCACCTGCTTATGTTCACTTTCTGACAAAGAACAGTTTCCTTATTTTCCTGATGCTTCCGTATGGGATAAAGACCTTTACAACCCTGAATTGTGTGTGTGTGTGTGTGTGTTATACTGTTATTATTATAATGCATTAACTCTAGCTTAGCAGTGTGTTGTTAGCTCTAATTGAGGCAATAAATTGAATGGGTGTTTTCTTGTATCCCATGCATTGATACTGGAGCACACAGATCCAGTAACACCTTTTGTGATTAGCCAATGAAACGCAGAAGTGTGATCATGTGCAGGACTTCCAGAAGCTCGTGGTAACGCAGGTGAATATCAGAGTATCCAGTCACACCATTAGAGACGTCGTAACTCCATGTGCACAAGCACACGTGCTGCTGAACTAAAGTACACGCTTCCCAGAATGCCAGAGGCCTCTTCACTAGTGCATCTAGATATTTCCCAGAATTTGCACTTACACACACATACCTCTAAGAAACCCTTCCCAGAGTCCCAGGGTATACAGCACTGCAGATGCGTGTGCACACACATGCATGCACACACACACACACACACGCATGCACACACACACACACACACACACAAACCTGTCCAGTGATCTCAGCTGAAATCCCTCTTCAGATCTGACATCTCGAGTGCGGGATGCAGGGAAGACACAGAGCAGGAGAGTGTGTGTGTGTGTGTGTGTGTGTCCAGCGAGAGGGAGATGAAGGTCTGAGCTGGGCACAGCAGCAGAGGAGGAGTTTCACAATATACTGAGGACATAATATAACGAGCAGATGTGTGTGTGTGTGTGTGTGTGTGCTGCACACACACCTCCACATCACACCACTCGCCTCTTGCTTGGTTGCAAGGCCAAAATTTGCTTTATGCGTGTTTGTGTGCATCGTTGCATGTGTTTTTGTTTGTCTTCAGACAGTGCGAAGCAAACCGCCCCCTCCGGTCGTCCGTCTCCCCCCCCCCCCCCCCCCCCCTCGCCGTCTGTTCGAGACTCTTGTCTCATGTCTTCCCCGTGACTGGAACAAGGTGTACCGGAGGGACTTTTCTCAAGCTGTCCACCGTGAGACGGGACGCTGAAGTCACCAAACACATGGAGGCCCATTCAGGAGAACCGGCTCCCCCAGCTGCTACGGACACATGTGTCCTCCACCCTTACTGACCAGCAGGTGGAGAAGCCCCCCACACCCTCCGTCTTGTCCCGCCACGAGGCTGTTACTGCCGTCTGTCTTGAGGGCAGGGATGCGTGAGTTACGGTGGGGGACACGGGCCCCGTATCTGCCCCAGGCTGGACGTGCCTGCGGTGTCTCCTACGTGAGGCCACGTGGCCGGAGACGGTAGGTTTGTGGTTCTGGCTGCACGTCCACACGGGGGACGCACGGGGGGAGTGTGCGTCCCCTCTGGGAGCTGCGGGGGGAAGAGAAAGACCAGCTTGCGTCCAAGACGGTGTGGGAACATTCGAACAGTATGACTGTGTTTTGTTGTGCACCGTGTGGTCAGTCTCTCTGGCTGCAGTGACTCCGTCTCGTGGACACGCACGTGCACACACTCTGGGAACGTCCCCACGTTTCAGCACCGGCTGCCGGGTTCAGCGTGGATTTGGGCTGTGTCTGATTTCTCGTGTTTGTGCGTGTGCATGATTGCATGTGTCTGATTTCCCTTGTGTTTGTGTGTGTGTATGCAGCTGTGTGGGGTTTCTGCAGAAGCACAATAAAACTGAAGCTCTAGAAATGGATGGCTTACATGATGTGGACCAGTAGCTGTAGCTAACCCTTCAGGGCCACTTCATACCACCCTGGTGAAACACACACACACCATACTTCTCTGAAAACCATCTTACTTCAAACAAATTAATCCAAATTCCAGTGTCTCTTCATGTTGCACATGTGTTATATTTGAGTGGAAGCAGAAACCCGTTTGGTCGGTATTATCTACGTTCTCCTGATGGTTGCTACAGACCCTGGGTCAGTTCAGTGCCTGTATGATGGGTGTCAAACCAAAAACTGGCTCACCCCTGACCCTAAAGCTCGTCTTGGCCCTATAAAAGATCCAGTGTCCTCTGCATTGCTATGTTAATGGTTGCTCAATGGAAAGTGAAATCCTAAGACCGCCCTAAGGTGAGGGAGTGAGTCTGAGTCACATGTAGACGTCAGACGTTGGGATTTGGGTCCTGTGGGATGGGTTTAGCCGCGCCTACACCAGGGATGGGTCTGGGCTGGAGCCGGGGCATTCTTGGCCCTGGCGTCATCCGTTTGTCTTCCCGCGCCGTGTGCCCCTAAGCTAACGGAGTATTGACGCTTCCATATTTTTCCACGTTGGCAACGCAGTGCCTCGTCACGCAACGGCAAGTCGTATTTCCGTTCGCCGTTTGCAGCAGGGGATGTCTGGGCTGCACTGAACCGTTAATGGTGCTGTTCTCGAGTACAGCAGTGCGCTAGCGCGTCATGACCAAGCGCTAGCGCGTCGTGAGCAGCCGTCGTCCCTGCGTGGCGGGCACTGGCTTTTTCTGCCTGTTTGTTAGAACGTGATGGGAGAAATGGCGCCCTCGTGTGGCGGGGTGAAACGGCACATTGCTATGACTGCTGCGGGGCATCTTGAGAGATGGCTGTGCTGGAACGCTGACTTTCAACGGAGTCTAGTGCCATATTGAAAAGGTCGTGTGTGAACCGCACGGCCTCACAGGGAAATCGGCTCTTCATTCACTGTATGAGAGCTGGTAGTTTGAGAAGCGATTCATGGGGCTATTAAGCATGACAGAAGCGAAACCAGCTTTGCAATGTGTGAATCGAATTCGTCTGAGCAAGGGGTTTGGTAGAAAGCGTCTTTTGTTTGCAATTAGTGTGAGGTCATTGTGCTGAAGATTATACAATCTGCTTCTCATTATTTGGGTTTTCTCCCCTCTGCCTGCGTTTTGTTCTTGATCAAGGCTAGTGATAGAACAAAAAAACCATGTGGTGCCGTGACCCAGAGTGGGCCCAGGCGCCGTCTGATAACCTTGAGTGTCTGATTCACTGCAGGGCGTTTAGTCAGACGCTCCAGTGCCAGCTTCACCTTCGGCACTATAGTTGTCGACGTTCTGATCCATTTCCAAAATAAAAAACTCAGCTTTTGAGTTCAGCTTTGGCAAAATCCAGATGACGGTGTTCTTAGATGCTGTGCTTAGAAAAAAAAATTACATTTAGACAACAAATGTGAAGTGCTCATCAAAACCAGACTGCGTAGGCCACGCTACAAAGTACCATCCAGTGCCGCTCCAACTCCCCTCTGAACATCTTCTAGAAGGTCCTGGCTCCTCTAACACTCTTCTGTTCTTCTACTATGGTAGCTACTGTGACCTACTACAATAACAACCACCCAGGTGTCATTTAGCTATTAACTGTGACCCAAACTCGCACTAAAACAAACTTGTGTGAATAGACTTCCCCCTCTCCTCGAGGGCACACCGGTGGGTTTGTCCTGTATTCACACTGACCTCACTAACACCTCTGCAGAAGCGTCACCCTAAGGGCGTGTGGAACTGTTGTCAAAGGTGTTCTCAGTTATTCGGGCGTTGTTGGATACGCGTGTTCTCTGTGGTGCCGTCTCGGGGATCCTGACGGTGATGGACTGATCTGACTGGTATGCACCGTGACCTTGCCCCAAAATGCCTGTGAGCATCTTTAAACCAAACCCCTTTTTCCATTCGTAGGGGAGGGGTTGAATTCTTTCCATTTGGTCTCCAGCAGAAACAATGCCCCTGCCCCCTCCACCCACCCCTCCCTCCTGCCCCCACCCTGGAGAGGCCAAACCCCAACACACTCGTAAATACCTCAGCCCACTGGGCAGCGGAGCGCCGAAACACCTTCACACCTGCACGGGGAATCCCTCTCGGCGTCCATCTGATCCTCCATGTGAACATTCCTCAGTGCGTCTCCATCATCTGGCTTCCGTGGCGATCCTGCTGCCAGGCCTGGGTCGGCCCGATATCTGAGCTCATAAGCCCCCCCCCCCGCGCCGGTGATGACTCCGTTTGCTTCTGAAGTCAAACGAGTTCTGCAGCACTACGGCTCATCTGGGCGCTGAACACCGTCATGTATCTTCAGCGCTTTAAGCAACGTTTCAAGTGTCCGTTAATAATGGTGCTTCTAATGGCTCATACGCGGTTTACATATTCACATTCATACAATTTGAATATTTACATGATGAGATTCAAGCTAAATCTGGCATGTCTGATAGCAGAAATATCATAAATTTGCAACATTTGGGATCCCATAATAAATACAGCAGGCGCCAGGCATTCTACAATGTAATAAAATTATTATGGGATGTTCAGTGTTGGACACATTTATTATGTCATTATAATTTCTGTTATAATACCCGTTTCTGGTATGTTTGGCAGTCCTTTTGTTTGAGGTGGCACAGCTAAAAGAGCCCGAGGTGGTGTGAGTGAGTGATGTGAGCCTCTAGTTGTGCAGCACAATGATCTCCCAGTTGCCGTAATTTGGCACGAGCACTGCGGGCTCTCGTCGCTAATACCCGAGGCTAATAGCACACGCGCACAGCGCCAGGTCTGCCCTGCAGCCATGACGCCTCCGCGCTATTAGTGCCTCTGGCCTCCGTTTCTGCGTAATGGCACACCGCCGTCTTTCCTGGTAGTGCTGCGTGCCAGTGCTAACGAGCCAGGCGTTCTGCCCGCGGTGATAATTTAACCCAACGGGCTCATTCGTGCTCGACTGGTCTCCAGTCAGACTCCCGCGTCACCAGAGATCTCAGGCAGCTGGATGTGTGCGGCCCAGGTTGGACGTGGAGAGACATCCCTGCGTGCTCCACGGGGCTGGCGTACGCCTGGGTATGAGCGCACGGGGGGGAGCACCACTGTTCGCTAACTGTGCTTGTGCTTGGCAGAAGATTGGCTGGTTTGGGGGGGGAGGACGACCCTTACCTGACCCTTACCTGACCCTTACCTGACCCCCCCCACCCCCACCGTTCCCAACCATTGTCAAGGATTCCCAAACAGACCACACTTTTTTTTTTTCTGTACTTTTCCAAAACAGCCAGAAAAGATTCAGTTTCTCATTTGTTCAGAGATAAAATGGTAAACCACATGGTTATTTATTTTTTTATATATACAACAGTTGTCACAAAGCAGCCTTACACATGTTGAAGCCCCCAGTGAGGAAGACAATGGTGTCGGTGGAAAACTCCCTTGAGCACGAGGATGAAGCCTCGAGGGGAACCGAGACTCCAAGGCGGAGGCCCGTCCTGTTCTGCTCGACAACATGCACCACAGCTAATACAAGAACCCCTGTGTTGTGGGCCAGGAAACCCCATACACCGAGGTCACATCAGCAAGGGCTGCAGGGCCCAACACTACAATAGTCGTCCATTTTAAAGCCACGAGGGTGTGTGGGTGTTGTTGTGATTGACACTCTGGTGCGGTTCGTTCTCGTGCGAGCGCTCACGTAGCACTCGTGCCTCGAGAGCGCTTCAGAGCCGGGCGGCCAGGTCCGCGCTCCTGCTGGGAGCTTGTTTATGGCGGGGATTATCCGTGTTACGCCAGGCTGCACAGCTGTCATCTTTAAATGATGCCTCCTGTACTCCTAGTCTCTTAAACGCTCCTAAAGACGTTAAAGGTCCCGAACAGGAGTCGGTGCGTGCGTCATGGAGTTACTGAACGAGGGAGAGGGCTTGTTTTTCTTTGTCCTGGAAGTTACCACCAACCTCCTCCCTCCCCTCTCCGTATTCCCAGGATAGGAGTGTGTGCGCACAGCCACGGTTCAGCCCGCCCGCCGGTACCGTCTGCCGTAAGGGACACTGCTCCATCATTATTCTTTCTTTGGCGTGCAGATGACGTGGTAGTGGATGCTGCTTTAACACCACCCTGACACTTCTGACACCCCCCACCTCTCCTCCACCCTCAGCCTCCACCTTCTCCTCCACCCTCAGCCCCCACCTTCTCCTCCACCCTCACCCCCCACCTCTCCTCCACCCTCAGCCTCCACCTTCTCCTCCACCCTCAGCCCCCACCTTCTCCTCCAGCCTTTCACACCACTCGGCTCTGGGGACCCCGAGACCTCCTCTGCCCAGTGGATGAGGGTCAGATGGGAGGCTGGGTGGTGGTTCTCATCTGGTTCTCCAGCCATGCGCTGCGGGCGCTGGGAGTGACTGTGATGTGGGTTCTGGCGCTGAGAGACGGGCCGACTGATGTGGGTGGCCATGGGCGTTCTTGTTATGACATAAAGACACTCTGTGCAGATTTCAAATCTGTGTGTGTGTGTGTGTGTGTGTGTGTGTGTGTGTGTGTGTTGCAGAGATCACAAGCTGTACTGGTCCCTGAAGCTGGTTTTCCCCCAGTGTAGTGCGGAGTACACGGACAGGTGAGTCATGGGTGTGTGTCCCGCTGTCGTGTGTCCTGCTGTCTCGTGTCCTGCTGTGTTGTGTTTGTTCCTGTTCCCTGAGGTCACACCAAAGTCACTTTTGTGTTCACCTGTTTTGCAGGGTAGCAGAAGATCGAGTCCTTGAGAATGTTCTGAGTGACTACATCCACCCCACCGAGTCTGACCCGGTGAAACGTCACCGGTAAATCTGCCTCTTCAGTTTGTGGCTCGTGTGGGGTTTTTTTCTTCTTCGTCTAAGGGGTCTCTCTGCTGCTCGCCGTACAGTCCATGTTAAACGTCCCAGTGGCCATGCTGGCTAGGTCTGGGTGCTGTGTGTAGTGACTGGTTACGCTGTGGTTCCCCTGTGGTGGCGTCCTCCTCCCACGCTCCAGAACCTGAACCGCGTGATGATGGAGCCCAGAGACCTGCAGTGGAATGAAGCAGGAGGTCAGGGGTCGCCTCGCACGGGGTCGCCTCGCACGGGGTCGCCTCGCACGGGGTCGCCTCGCACGGGGTCGCCTCGCACGGGGACGCCTCGCACGGGGTCGCCTCGCACGGGGTCGCCTCGCACGGGGACGCCTCGCACGGGGTCGCCTCGCACGGGGTCGCCTCGCACGGGGTCGCCTCGCACGGGGACGCCTCGCACGGGGACGCCTCGCACGGGGACGCCTCGCACGGGGTCGCCTCGCACGGGGACGCCTCGCACGGGGACGCCTCGCACGGGGTCGCCTCGCACGGGGACGCCTCGCCTCGTGCCCTCCGCCTCCTTGGTGGTGAGAAGGTGTCATCTTGGTGTCTCAGACCAGAGACCTCATATCCAGCTGAAGAACAGAGAGATATAACTGTGAAAATGACACGTGTGCAGTGAGAGCCAGTCAGGGCGGGAGGCTCAGTCCCGGAGCTGCGAGGCCAGGCCACATCACCGCTCGTGTGTCTCACAACTGAGGGGGGAAAATACAGCAAGTCATGTTGCTATGAACTGAGTCAACCTGAATGCCCCCCCCCCACGTGGTGTGTCCTGTCTCACTGACATGGCGTCTGAAGGGTCAAGCCGGAGGTGCCCGCTGTCTGCCCCGCTAGTGGAGTGGCATGGTGGAGGTAGCTGACCTGCGGTGGGGGCCAGTACTCTGGGGGGGGCTCTTATGGGGATTAGGCAGGGAGTTTGGTGGAGCTCAGAGGACTGTGTGTGTGTGTGTGTGTGTGTGTGTGTGTGATATTATGCTGCGTGAAGCCTGTTCCCACTTAGTAGGTGCACATTTCTCACTCAATTTTAGTCTCTCTCACACACACACACACACACACAGAATTGTACAGCCAACAGTATGGAGGAAATTAAAGGCGAGCGTTAACCCTCCCAGGACTCAACGTGAGGTTTGCAATAACTCTGCAATAACTGAAAATAAACACACCAAATAACGTCATGAGATGGGCCCAGAACAGCGTGTTCTTCCGTTCTGAACGAGTAGTGTTGGGCTCGTCAAAGCCTCAACGAGGAACAATGACTCTACAGGACACGTCGCGCTGGGATCTTCCCCAGAGTGCTGATGACCCACACGCCGGTGTGTGGTGCGGCCCTCGTGCTGAACGCCTGCTCAACACGGAGACCTGTGTGTGTGTGTGTGTGTGTGTGTTGACATGTAAAGGGGGAATAACAGACCACAGGTCAATACATTTATCGTGTGTGTGTGTTGACATGTAAAGGGGGAATAACAGACCACAGGTCAATACATTTATCGTGTGTGTGTGTGTGTGTGTGTGTGTGTGTGTGTGTGTGTGTGTGTGTGTGTGTGTGTGTGTGTGTTTTGACATGTAAAGGGGGAATAACAGACCACAGGTCAATACATTTATCGTGTGTGTGTGTGTGTGTGTTTTGACATGTAAAGGGGGAATAACAGACCACAGGTCAATACATTTATCGTGTGTGTGTGTGTGTGTGTGTTTTGACATGTAAAGGGGGAATAACAGACCACAGGTCAATACATTTATCGTGTGTGTGTGTGTGTTGACATGTAAAGGGGGAATAACAGACCACAGGTCAATACATTTATCGTGTGTGTGTGTGTGTGTGTTGACATGTAAAGGGGGAATAACAGACCACAGGTCAATACATTTATCGTGTGTGTGTGTGTGTGTGTGTGTGTGTGTGTGTGTGTGTGTGTGTGTGTGTGTGTGTGTGTGTGTGTGTGTTTTGACATGTAAAGGGGGAATAACAGACCACAGGTCAATACATTTATCGTGTGTGTGTGTTTTGACATGTAAAGGGGGAATAACAGACCACAGGTCAATACATTTATCTTGTGTGTGTGTGTGTGTGTGCGCGCGCGTGTGCCCCTGCCTTTCCACAGGTTGAAGATGTACGTTCCTGCTTATCCTGATCAGCTGTGTGTGTTTATGAAGTCAGAGCAGAGGCTGCCCAACTGTCTTAAGTAAGTACAGTATTCACCAGTCTAGACCTGGTCTTAGGAGTATTCACCAGTCTAGACCTAGACCTGGTCTTAGGAGAGTCTTTGATTTTCCTTACTCATTTACTGCAGACACAAACAACCTCATTCTAAATGTTCAGTCTACATGTTCAGTGTTCAGTATATAGTGTTCAGTGTATAGTGTTCAGTGTATAGTGTTCAGTGTTCAGTATATAGTGTGTGTATGGCACACATGAACATCTCCCGGTTCGTGCCTCTCAGTAGGAGACGTTCTACTAGGCAACAGTCCAGCGTTTTATTACAGCTCCAGTGATCCGGGGGGGTGGGTGGGGGTGACGTAGCTCGGCACCAATCTTCACCGCCTTGTCCCGGGCGCCTCTGCCGTCTCCCAGAAGGCTTTGCTTCCTGCCCCCTCTTTGCAGAAGCAGATGAATGCATGCCCACCCCTGCGTGATCAAGACATGAAAGACACCGAAGACATTCAAATCTGCCTGTGCCCTGCGGATTAACTGGCGTGTTTAGTAACGGTTATGAAAATATGTCTTTGTTAGTCAGCTTGATCTTAGCCTGAAAATATTACCTTTCAGAGAGGTAAAATTATTCAAAGAAAAAAACAAAAGGGAAATCACGCGTCAGATTCTGGCAGGTCTATGTTCTTTTCACATTCAACTGATTTCACACACACACACACACACACACACACACACACACACACACACACACACACACACACCCAGGGTTGAGAAGACGTGGCAGGTGAAGACAACGGTGGTTCCTGTTGTACTCTGAGCATTATGGGCCGTGACACCCAAACTGGGTGAATGACGGCAGGTCTCATGAACTGTGGGTTTTGTGAAGTGTTGTATCCTGACACACAGACCACACATCACCGTTCACGTGAGGAAGACGGGAGCTAACGTGGTAATATTCACTCCGTTAAGAGCAGCTGTCCTCGACCTGCTCCCGGACCATGACTGGGTTCCGTGGTCGGGGAGACGAGCGTAAGCTTCAGCATGGACGATGCGTGCTGACGTCCTCTGGACGGTGGAGACGGGGCCGGGCCTCACATCACCCATGAGTGAACCTGATTTACCTGAAGAACTTCACGTCACTGCTGGTGTAGTTGTGTGGTGCAGCCCACGTGGATGTTGAAGCTCCATCTCTCTCCACGTAATCTCCCTGGAACGGTGAAATTTGAGATTTGAATGGTTGATCTGTGTCGGGGAAGCCAGTCCAAACTCGTTTTCCACTGGAAGTGCGTGTATCCCCTCTGAGCTCCAGTGCCACACAGCCCTCTGGAATGCTGCCTGTGTGCGTACCGTGATTGGCAAGTTGTTTGGCAAAGGACTGAGACGGCGGCTGGGCCCTTCCCAACGTTAGTGTTCCATGACTTGAGCTCTGAGGAACTCCACACCCTTCAAGGGGAGCTCAGCGTACTAGAAGATGAAGCTTTTATTTCTGTCCAGGGTCCCGGTCCCTGCACGTGACCCTTGACACACCCATCCTCGTTAGAGAGGTCCTCACAGCTTTGCTGTAAACCACCTGGATTTATGGATGGCGTTTTGAATAGAGCTAATGAGTCACGAATAAGTAAATATTTTGAGGAGTGATATTTGCACGCAGGCTCGACCAGTGCAGGAGACACACATCTCACACGTGTTAATGTGAACTTGATTGTGTTATGAACAACCTCATCTATCCATGCCAGGCTGTCATTACACTCCCATAACTCATTAACTAGAGGAGACGCAGCCAGTCGGCAGGGAAGGAACATGAGAAGGACACAGAGGTGGAGGAGGGTGGAGGCAGGCGAGGTTCTTCTGGGCAGCCCGCTACATTGGCTCCTTTGCGTGGGTCTGTTGACCAGCATGTGTGGGTAATGCCCTTGGGCAGCAGTGTAGAGATGGTGTGTTTGCGCCCCTGAATGGTTGACTTCCACACCAAGTGACCTCGTGGTTCGGGCAGTTTCAGAGAGCAGAGACATTCGGTACGGGGGAGGACGTAGCTGACCCGTGTCCAGCGCAGATCTGAACGACTCTTTTACACACACGAACATACACACACACACACACACACACACACACACTCTCAGCCCGCTAAATGCTGATGACGCGTGTAACTGAACAGTTATCGCTGCTTATCACACTGAAGTCTCAACACCTCCACCGTCGTCATTAGCACGCTGGGACTTCACATCTGCAGTGAGGTTACTGTTGTCCGAGTGTTCATCAGTCCCCGTGTGTGTGTGTGTGTGTGTGTGTGTGTGTGTGGTGTGTCCTGTCGACAGTCCTCGAGCGTGACTTTTACAGTTCACGGTGACTCAACGCTACTTTACAGAAGCACGGAACTGTCCGGGCGGTGATCCCGGTTCCTTCCCCCGTGGGCCAGGTTCTTCTTGGCCCGGTCTTTTTGAGGGTGGAGACAGGCGGGCGGTGCTGCTGGTGGAGAGGCTGGCTTTCCTCTCCTCACAGCTGCGTGGTGACGGAGGTTCTCCTGACCTCTACGGTGTGATTTTGGGGTTACCCTCACCTCTGCTCCTCCACGATTTATTGAAGGTGTTCTCTGTAGATCTTTAGCTGAGTAAAGGAGGCAGGAATGAAAATGAACCTTCGGTGGAGCTCACATAGGTTAACAATTAATGTCTGGTGCCGTCTGACCCTGTGATTCATTGCGGGGGGTATAATGTTAGGGAGAGTGAATGTGTACCTACCCCCCCTGCTCACCAGAAGTGCTGGATTAACGTTGCTTTTTCATTCTGGACAGGAGATGCAAAAATCTTGTAGTTTTTTTTTTTGTGTGTGTGTGTGTTGAGACCTGCACCAAAGTTAAGTGCACCAATCAGGCAACCATGTTAACGCTCCTGCTGGAACCATCCCAAAGTGGCAATGTTCTCATCGCCGAATGCTCGTGCGTATGGCCGTATGGTCCCGTGTGTCCCGAGGTCCTGCCTGACCTGGTGCTGTGGTTTCTGTTTTTCCTCTTTCTGCAGGTTCCATGAGCTGGACGTGAGGAAGACCCTCCGGGAGAACCTGATGTCCAGAATGGTGCTGGAATATCCCGAAGTTCATGTGGTACTGAAGCAGCACTGTCAGGACTACCTCACCCGTTTCCCAGGTGAGACTCTCCACCAGGATCCAGGCAGGAGCACCAGGAGAAGGTCCAGGTCCACCCTGTGGGGGGCCATCTCCTACTCTTACACGTTCAGATAACGCAAACCAAACGTTCTCATTCTTTTCTTTTTCGTTTCTTTTTAACTACACACGTTTTTCTTTCTGTTCACTGTGGCATCGTGTTGCTGTTTTGTGTTTGGTATTGTTGGCGTGTTTGGTGTGTTTGACCTCACCGTGGTGCCGTAGACACTGCGTGAGCTGCCCCGGGCTGGAAGGCTCTGCCCATTGGCCCGGATGAGGGCCCAGCCGCGCGGGGCTGGCCAAGCCACCGCTCCTCTGACTCACACAGCCAGTGTGTTCTGTGTTCAGTCTCCATGCTGCTCACCGAAATGTCAGCCAAACACACACACACCCTTCTCAAGAGATGACTACATGCCTCAGTGACAGGGTTGAAGTGTCATCACACAAATGCGCGTTTGCTTTAAGCGGTTTGTTTTAAGGTTGCTGAGCCTGGCAACAGGAAACCTGCTGTGTGTGTGTGTGTGTGTGTGTGTGTGTGTGTGGGTGTGTGTGCGTGTGATCATATTTGGGCATCTATTTCCATGTGCCACTTATGGTTTGTACCCAGACTTGTGCAAAACACAATGGTTTAAATCATATTAAGTCATGAGAGGGAGAGAGAGCCCCCGGGGGGTGCTATTTAACTACCCCCCGCCCCCGCTCTCACACACTCACTGAGGTGAACGGACACACACCCATGTTTGCGCAGTGGTGTGTGAGCCAGCCTCCCGCTGAGGATTTGCATAGTTGCCCCACACTTGTGTCCCGCAGGGCCTGTATCGGGGTGTGTGTGGGGATTAGGATGGTGTGTGTATGGGGATTAGGATGGTATTTTGGTCTGTGGGTGAGATTGGGGGGGTGGGGTCATGATTAAGGATTCTCACACTTTCCAAACTTTGAGTGCTGAAGGACATGGATCACCCCCTGAGAGAGGGAGAGTGAGATGGAGGGAGGGAGACACACCATTCAGCTCCCTCTCCACCCTTGAAGCAGCATTCAGGGCCTCTCCACCCTCTCTGGTCTCCACCCTCTCTGATCTCCACCCTCTCTGGTCTCCACCCTCTCTGGTCTCCACCCTCTCTGGTCTCCACCCTCTCTGATCTCCACCCTCTCTGGTCTCCACCCTCTCTGGTCTCCACCCTCTCTGATCTCCACCCTCTCTGATCTCCACCCTCTCTGATCTCCACCCTCTCTGGTCTCCACCCTCTCTGATCTCCACCCTCTCTGGTCTCCACCCTGGGATCATCATTCAGACTCACTAGAGGTTCTTCTACTTTATTTTTAGATTGATGCACATTTGCCTAAAGAGCCAAATATTTTCTGCTCAGACATTGTGGCTGTTATTCTGTTGAATGATTCTCATAAATCGGGAGTTATCCCCGTTATACTAGCGCGTGTGCTTGTGCGTTCGTGTCTGGTGAGGTACGTGGTTCTGACCGCTGCCTTCCGTGTTGTCATGGAAACCTTTATGATGAGATGATTGTGATGTCACAGTGACGTGTTAAGGGCTGCTGACGTGGTCCAATCACAGTCCCTCGTTCTAAAGCCGAGCGTGTTTGTGTTTCAGAGAGGAGCGGCAGGGAGGCGCGGAGCCCCAGGGACGTCACCTGCGCTGGGACCCGCCGTGCATCTCACCTCCCCGGCACCTGCGGGACCCCCACGGGACCGCACGCCCAGGACGGGCGGGACGCAGCACGCCGCTGACAAGACCGAGCTGGAGGAAGGGGAGATCTGTAGTGGTGATGAAGAGGAGGAGGAAGAAGTTATGCATTGTGTTGCTGGTCTTGCTTGTCAAAATGTCACCATGGAAACCAACAGCTGTCTTCCTCATGATGTGAAAGAGGAGGAAATGGAGGTTTGCTGTGTCATTGCTGAAGACCAAAGTCAAACCGCAGAAACAAATGATCAGAACAGCAGTGAAGATGATGGTGGTGTTGCTGTTGGTGAACAAAATGTAACCATAGGAACTGGAGGTCTTCCTTCATCTCACGATGGAAGTGCGGTAGATGTTGATTGTGGCCATCTGGGTGATGTGGAGAGCTTAGGAGGTCCTGATGTCCGAAATACAGAACACCATCTGCTTCTTCGTGGTGATGTTGAAGTTGCTGGCAATGGCCTCCAAGAAGAGGTGGGAATTGATGTGATCAAGGAGAGTGAAGTTTGCGAGGGGACAGGCACTCCTTCATCTCCTGGTGGAGATGATGGAGTCACAGACCACCACGATGGGGCAGGAAGCGTTGTGATGGAGGAGAGTGACGTCAGCGTGGAGACACACCTCCGTCATCCGTCTCTCGATCGCGCTGGTGGTAGCGGTTGTGAGCATGCTGAGGTAGAGACCAGAGACCCCTGTGACACGACAGATTGTGTCCTACAGGATGGAGTCAGTGGATGTGGCCTTCAGCCTGGTGTAGGTGTCTCAGGTGGTGCAGGTCTGGCTGATCCCAACGACAGCCCCCAGTCTGATGCGTGTGTTTACATTGCCACCGTCCCTACAGGATCAAGCATCTCCACTGGTAACCACAACCAGGACAACGGTGGGACTGAAACACCTGTCAATCATCCAGCAGGTGACGGAGAAGCACAGGCTGTGGGCGTGGCCATCAGAGAAGGACCACCCTCTGATTGAGGAATAGTAACTGTTAGTAACATTGTGTAGTAACAGCTGGTTTTTATCCCCAACTGATTACTAATACATTTACGTCATTTTGCTTTTTGAGAAGAGAAAATGTTCAAAACCTTTACTGACCTTTGTCATTTTCTTGTAGTGATCATTGTGCCCACTGACTAGTCCCTAATAGTTTAATAATTTCATTATTACATAAGTGTTAGGGCTGCGTGATTTTGGGGTAAGTCGTTTTTTAATGGAGCACTTTGTGGTTGTACGTGTTCCTCTGCTGGTCTGTGCTGTGTCTGGGCCAGTCTGTGTCCATGTGTGTTTCTGTTGGTGTGTGTGTGGGCTTCAGCTGGTGTGCTTGCAGTACTGGCCTTCATCAGCAGGTCTTTGATGTGAGAATGTGATGGTGTGTGTTCCACCATCCTGCAGGCACAGAAGCTGGTGACCTCTGACCTCCCTAATGGCGTCCGCTGAACAAGAGCCCCCCCCCCCCCCCCCCCCCCTTCACCCACCTCTCGTTCATTAAGTTGACTATAAATCCTTCTTGCTTTCTAATATACAACATCTGCTAATCAGTCTGGTAAAGCCCTCGGGCTGCTAGCGGATGTTTGACTCGTCCGTCGGGAGGACGGGGCTCAACGTCTCTGCTCTCCTCCCAGATTCCACGTTTGTCCCAACGTTAACTTTTGTGTTTACTAACTGCGAGCGTGAGATTCATGATTTTGGCTTAACCGCTAATAGAGCACACGTCATATCTGCAGCTCACGTTGAGCCTGACTGGGTTTTAATGGTCCAGCTGCCAGGCTGCCAAAGCCGTAATAACTGCTCCGTGCAGCTCTGGGATTTACTCGTGCTGTTCTGTGCAACGTTATGGTTGGGGAGCTTTAACCTTGATTTCCTTTTCCACATCTACATCATTACATAACCCATGTGCTTAACTCGGGCCAGTGTATTAGTCCTCTCCGACAAATCCACAGTATTGGCGCTCCATGTCTGCTTTGTGTGCGTGCACGTGCGTGTGCGTGCACGTGCGCCGACATCAGCATCAGCCAAGCCGACGGGTGAATGTCTTCCTGCCAGGGTGTTCCCTCTGCTCACTTGGGCTTGCTGGCCTTGCTAATGAGAAACGTGAAAACCCTGATCTGATTGGACAACTGTCCCATGATCTGTTCCATGTCGAGCAGGTGAAGCGTGGTGGTGGTAACGCCCAAGGTCGTGGGGTCGAGTCCCAGGGAGCTCATGCACTCACATGTGTGTTACACAGGATAAGAGCACTGTAAATGTGAAGGTTGTCAGGGCCGCACGTTGCCCTGGTCTGATCGTACGGAACATTATTCCTCCACGTGGGCTTTTATTGCATCTCAGAAAATCAACGTCAGGCTTAAGAACCTTGAAATGGGTAGCGTTTACCCAGTGGCAAGTTTGCATTGCACAGTTCAGTGTTATAAATGAATTGCAGCCGTCTGGTGCACGTGGCTGTGTTGATATTAGCTGCTGTGTAGACAGTTCACTCCGGGTGGAGTTGTGGGTGGGGCAGATGAGGGTGTGGTCTGGGAGAACTGGCGTGAGCGTGTGTGGGTCACCCATAATCTTTAAGGACAGGTGTTTTGAGAAGTTTGCTTTCCATTTGCGAGTGTCTGCATTTAAAACTGCTGTTTATCTCAGTGGTACTGGGTCTCGTCTTAATCTGTGTTCTGTAAGTCCCACTTGAAATATTGCTGTGAAATAATAGAACACAAAAGGGTAATGTTCAGTTTTAAACACATCTCTGACTACACAGGTATTTTCTGCAACAAAATGATTCGAAATCCAGATGGTATGTTTATAAAAATGTCATAGCACATTGTATGTCAGCACATTTTATTTTTCCAGCGGGGGAGATTACATAAGAATTTTGATGTGCTTACTTGTTTGTGGCCGTCACGGTTTGT
Source organism: Brachyhypopomus gauderio (assembly GCF_052324685.1). NCBI lineage: Eukaryota > Metazoa > Chordata > Actinopteri > Gymnotiformes > Hypopomidae > Brachyhypopomus > Brachyhypopomus gauderio. Next base: position 510,219 of record NW_027506948.1, read on the forward strand.
TGTAGACGGAATTTCAGGCATCCTGAATTCTGCAAGGATTTTCCTGGAGGTCCACTGTGGAATTTATTACCTGTGCTGAAAATGAAAACCAGCGTGACTGACAGCAGTAAATTAAATGGTAAAAAGGTAACTGGGTTGAAACAACCATACCTAGAATGCTGGCTCTATTTCTACCACTGTATAGCCAACTGGTCCCAACACCTGCAGCTGAACTGGACAGAGCTCCTTAAGACACATTTCAATGCTGGGTTCTTATCTTATCAAGGGGCCATTGTGACTGGAGGTCTTTGTTCAACAGGATCCGTCCTGATTGCACTTGATTAAGCAGTTGGTTTCAGTCCTATAGCATCACTACAGTGATGCCACTCTAGCTGTGAAAGTTCTAGAAACTTTCTAGTGTGTGTGTGTGTGTGTGTGTGTGTGTGTGTGTGTGTGTTCCTTTTCGGGTCTCTGGTGGAATGTCCTGATCTCACACCATCCTGTGCAGTCCTCTCAGGTCACGAGAGTTCACCTGCGTCCTGCACGGGGCCCCTGGCCCTTCCCGCACTCCTCACAGCAGACCTGCGTCACCCGGACGCGGGGACGCCACCCCTGTGTCCTGGAGCCGGTCCCTGCTCGCCCTGGTCTCGGAGCGAATGAGCGCTGGTCCTGGCTGGCCCTGGTGTCTGTGCTCTGCCAGAGTCGTGACCTGCTTTTCCTTTAACTCAACGCAGCGTTTATGTAAGAGCGCCCCTAACCGTAGCCTCGCCTTCCTCCAGTGATTGACAGCACACTATTGATGCGGCCTGCCTGCAACGCATCGTGATTGGTCCGTCTGACCACACTCTTCTGGTGAGCGCCCCCCCCCATTTTTGTTGCAGCAGTCTCAGGAAACCTGACTCCGTCCTGCCAACGTGTCGTAAACTAGCCTGACATGTTGATGAAAACACGGAGCGGGTGCAGAGAGCTTTCAGTCTGCAGAGGTTGGAAATACGGCTGCGTAGTAAACAGAGTTCTGGGACACGGGCTGTTCTGGATGCATGTCCCTCATCAAATGTGAGGCTGACGTTGCCAAAGATCAACTGGTTTAATCTTCTGGAGCTCTGTGCTGGAATCCAGATCCAGATGAGGGCCTTCAGTTCTTTCCTGTTTCTCCAAAGTTTTGGAGGGTGAATTTGTTGTCCCCCCCCCCCCCCCCCCCAACCAGATCGGGTTGTCTTTTCTAATTAGCCCCTCCTCCTTTACCATTTCAATTTCGATCATAAAACAGTGAATTTCACTATAAACCCTCCATCATAGAGAGCTTCACTCTCTAGGACGATGAGGATCAGAGCTCTCCTGTACAGTTCTACTTGTGGCCACCAGGGGGCGCTGATAGATGACAAAGTGACACAACCTTGGGAGTCCGTGAGTAGAAGTGGCTGCTGAAAATAGCAGGTGGTCACCTCCTCTACCTCCTCCTCCTCCTCTCATTGCTGCCGGGTTCCCACTAACGAGGTGAAGCTGCTGTTATGAACACAGGATTTGGAGACGCGATGACATCACAGTGCCTCCTCTTTGCTTTATGTCGGAATCCAGGCCCCAAAATATTACGTCGTATTCTGTGAACTTTAAACATCTTTAGTGCATAAACACTTCAACTGCAGCAGAGGGGTGAGGGGAGGATATCGGACAGCTCGCGTCTCCTCCCGTCTCTTTCTGGAGACGGCGGATTTGCATTGTTGATGCACAACGAAGGTCAGGTATAGGAGTGTAAATGAGAACACGCTACCAGCTCCCAGCTGGGGCCGCACGCCCCTGAACTCTGGGCTGCTCTTAAGAGGGAGTGGAGCCAGCTGCTCTGTTCTTTCACGCCTTGGCATCACTTCCTTTTTTAGACACCGCAGTCGTATCTCCATACAGCCGGGTCGAGACTGCGCGCCAGCGTTTTGTACGGTAGTGAAGGACGTTTCGCACAGTTCTAGAACTGTCTGTTGGTGTTCTCATTGTTGTTAACGATGATGTCACAATGGCGTGATGCGCTCCGCTCGTGTGCTGGTGTTTCTAGAGGGAGGGCCTCCGTGGCCCTGCAGTTCGAGAGCTGCTCCCCGATGTTTTCCAACATCTGCCGGCCATCAGGGCGTCTGCATTCCTGAGCGGTCTCCGTTTCACCTGGATCAAACCTCCATGAAGATATATCACCCTGGCAAGGAGAGGGTGCCTGGGGGAAGTGTGCTAGACAGCCGAACGGAGGGGACAGACGGCTGTCTCACAGTGCAGGCCTCTCTCAGCCTGTTGCAGGGAGACCGGGGAGATGTTGTCCTCTGAGCCCATGTTACTTGGCAACAGGTGCTTTGGCACATTCTGGATATAAAACGTTAATCAGTCAGGCGTGAAGGGTGGAATGGGGGTGGTGTTGTCGAGCTTATCTTATCTCAGCTGCTGGGTCTGTTTACCTGGCTCGGCCTGGTCCTGGGGGGGAGGCGGGGTTTGGCTGCTGAGCTGGACTTGATCTTGGGTAGCAAAGACACATTTCTTATAATCGTCTGGATTTCCCGATCAAAACCCCTGCACACAAAGCGTCTGTCCGTCCGCGCACTCCCCGACTGGAGCGTGTGCAGAGTTCCGGTCCAAACGACTGCTTGAGCCTCCAGACCTGGAAACCTCAGCTCTCCCCCAGGGACACAACGCTGCCCCCTTTAGGAAACAGTCTGCCCTAAACATAGAGCGCTGCTGTTGGCGAAAGCACTCAAGATTCCAGGCATACCTTCACCCACCTACACCCCCCCCCCCTTTTTTTTTTGCTAGTACAAGTGCTTTTTATCATTTGGCTATTAGACTTTGTTGAGAGCCTGACTTAAGGAAACCAGCCCTTAATCCTGCAGCAGCGTTATATCCTGCAGCAGGCGAAACACTCCAGAGGCCGTTATCTCTGTCTGTCCAGGGTGCCTCTCATCCGTCATGTGCTGGGTGACGATAACCTTTGTATGTCTGTCAGTTTGTTTGTCTTCAGCTTTTTTTCATTTGAAGCAGAACAAATGATGTATGATTCAGTAGACAAGAAAAAAAGAATATTTTGAAATGTCATAAATAAATCTTTTTTATTTGTAACATATAAAATTAGATCATTTTACACTTTATTCCAGTATGACAATATTCAAATAAAGTAGCTACATTTCTGATAAATAATATTAATAACAATAAGACATTCATTGAAACTTGAAGTCAACTTTTTTTCGTTGCTATTCTCTGATGCAGTGGGGTTCCGTAGCTGCCGCGTATCATGGACGCCTTCGTCCACGTTTGGGGAGGAATGTTACCACATAGTTGTCTGAGAACCACAACATGATGAAACTGTTGGAATTACACGACCACGATCTACAATTTTAAATTATGTATGTGCATATATGTATATTTGAAGCTATACACATACGAGCCTACAGCTGGATCATACTTTGTATTTAGAGATCAAAATATACATAGAAAATTTAACATAGAACAACTACATTTTAAAAACTGACTTTACAAGTCGCTCCATAACGAAGCTACCCAATGCCCTGCTCCACTGTGGAGCGCGTTAATGAACACATGAGCGTTTCATATGCCGACTAAGCCTCAACAAACAGTGCACTTCATCGAACTCCTCATGGCACGAGCCCGTGATTCCGTGGGAATCCAGCGATGGAAGTCTAGCAGCCCAAAGGGGCGGCGGCATCCGGCCTCCCGGCCGAGCCGCGATTGGCCGAACTCCATCGTCGCGTCATTTCGTGACGGCACCGCCCTCCCCCGCTCAGTCTCTGAACTTGTGGATGTCGTTGTAGAGGCGGTAGAAGGGGAAGGGGGCCTCGTTGGCCTGCGGGCAGTTGAAGGTGCACTTGCAGGTGTCGATGAGCATCACGTTCTTGTTGAAGGTGTCGCCGTCGTCACAGCGGAACCTGACGCGCACCGTGCGAGTCTGCTGGGGGTGGCAGCAGCGGCCGTCCACGCAGGAGCCGCAGTAGCGCGGCCGATACTTCCGCAGGCTGGAACAGCCGGCGTAGGAGAACCGCACCGCCTGAGACGAACGCTTGGTCCTCGTGCACTTCTTGCCTTTCTGTTTCGGGGGGAGGAGAAGAGAGCGGAGGTCAAGGGAGGTCAAGGGAGGGGAGGTGGCGGCTGGAGTGTAGCCTCGGATGGTTGGTGTGTGTGTGTGTGTCCGCACGCTCACCTTGAGGCTGGAGTACGGAGACTGCGAGCAGGGCCGCACTTCGCACAGACGGCTCTCCTTCATCAACTTGCAGTCGCCGTTGTCGTTGGTGACCCTGGTGGAGACGCCCGTCCCGCAGGACTTTGAACAGGCCGACCAGGGCGTAGTCTGGACCACGCAGGTCCTCCGGCCAAACACCTGCACCTCGGCCTGGGCCCGGAACGCTGTGGGCGGAGGGAAGAGTGGGTCAGACACCACCCAGGCGTGATGGACGCAGGCCAAGCGGCGTGCCGCACCAGGACACCTACCGGGCAGAGACTTGAGGCCGGCCCTCACGCTGGCCACCAGCTCGTTCCTGTTGGTGAGGTCGCTCTCGCTCTCGTCGGGTGGCGGCTCGTTGCTGAGCAGCTTGCCCGAGTGCCCGCACACCCACTCCTCGCAGCACTGGCCGGCCACCTTCACCAGTCGGGGGTTGCTGCAGCCCATGGTGGGCAGGGACAGCTCCTGGGGGCACAGAGGCACGCAGCCCACCGCTCCATCGATGCAGGTGCACTGGTGTTTGCAGTTGGGCTGGAAGCTCTCTCCGTTCTGGTAGATCCGACTGTTGTACTCGCAGGGTCTGCCCTCGGACTTAGCTGTAGGGGGACAAAGTGAGTTCAGCGTTACTCTCTCGTCGCGTCACGATTACCGCAAGTTACCGAAGTTTAGAGAGGTTCTTCAGAAGCTACGTTATGTAGGGGCAGTGCATGCCAGCAGTGTTGGACCGTAAAACTGAAAACACGCTGCTCCGTCTGTTAAAGTGGAGCGCTGTTGTGTCTGCGCCTCACACATGCGTCTCTCTCTGACCCTAATGAGAAACATACCTCTGCAGATGCCCCTGGTCGCACCGAAGCTGGCTCCGAAGTTGCACTCCAGCCCCTTGGTGTGGTCGCAAGGCTCCGTCTTGCTACAGTCTTCGTTCAGCTGTCGCGCACAAACCTTGCAGCACCCACAGCCGTCCGAGACGATACCGACGCCTGGCGCGCACTTGGGCAGCTTCAGCGGGCACGCGCACTCCGTCGGGCAGCCAGTCAACACCTGAGCGCGCAAATGAGCCCACATCATTGAAACGATCCGCTCGGTTTAGCGAAATGAACCAAAACCTTATTTATCCGAAGGCGTTAAGACATTTGTGAAGATTTAAACTCGTTTTTTATGATATACCAATTAGGTCTACGTCTACATTTTTCGTATGTTACATATTTATCTACTTAAATATATCATAAATCCGTATGACAACTTGAACAGAATGAATCATCGACTTACCAAGTTGAAATGTGCGATGAATATCACGACGACTGATGAAATAAGCATCTTGGTCTCCTCTTTCTTAAATGCTTCTCGAACAGGAAAAGTTCTTCAGCTCCTTCAGATTAAGTCCTCGTTTAAACGGTAAACTGAGCGGATATATCGTGTGAAGTGAGCGCGGTGGTTGTTGTTTCTTCCTCCCTACAGCTGAAGCCTCACTCCCGCTTGTTGCGCGCGCTCGCCGTCTGCCGCGGAGCAGCTCTCGTGCGCTTATATAGCGGAGCGCGAGCTGACGTCGCCGCTGGCGCGCGGCTGCGCTGCTGCACAACTATGCCAGGAATGCGTCTTGGCGCGTTTTCCATCTAACCTAAGCACCACCCTGTCTAACTTTTTTTTTTTCTTAAATGAATTTTCCCCTGGCGGTGAACACATTTTTCTTTCACCGTTTCCCCCCCGTCTCCTCTTCCCCCTTTTCGCTTTTTATTACTGGCGAAGTTTGCACAGTTGTTGCTGAGGGTTTTTTTTATATTCACGCCCCCCCCCCCAGCAACAAGCTTTTAAAAGTCTTCCATTAAAACTTTTAATCCAAGCAGCTTGATGGTTATCAGCTTCAGTCTAAATATAAATACATGCGCTCACAGAAAACCCTGCGAGAGCTTGAATGAACGTTTTAAGTGTTTGCCAGATGATCGTACACGAACACTTTAAACGTGAATCCAAATCCCTTTTTTTGCTACGACTCCTTCAAGCAGCTATAATGACTCTTATTTACTATTCCACGTGCTATGACCTGGTGGTCTATTTTGAGTCTATTCGGCTGTTGATGACCCGCTGAGCTTCGAGCCATCGTCAGACAGCTATTAAAAGCATTGCAGTCATTCCGACCGCACTCTGTGGTTTGGACCACACTTCTCTCCAGTACACCCGTGTCCCTCATCACAATGTTCCTGTCCCCTTATTCGTCTTATGGACAGCAGTTTGACAAATATATTTTTTTAAACTTTGCATTTAAAAAGACGCAAATTTGACAGAACACCCGTGCGACGTGTACCGTGAAGGTGGGACACCATGAGAACTTCTAAAATCAAACTTTACTGCTTCTATTTCTGGCTGGCGGTCCGCTTTATTCTCCTGCTCTAAACGACTCCAGATGTGAACCAGACTCCAGACGTAACGATATGGCCATATTTGGTATGGCAGTAGCCTACACTATTAACATATTTCTACTTCAGTTAGCCAACCACAAAGCATTCCTGACAGCTCCGATGGTTGTTAAATATGTTCTCCACGGAGGAAATTCCTCCGTCTTCCTTGAGCTAATTTAGTTTCCATGCAATCTGTCTTTCAGTTTTTGAGAGGGGAAAACGTTCTCCAGATTTCCATATATGCTGTTGGTTTGAAGGGGGGGGAGACACACAGCAGTCTGGCTTCAAATAAGTAACATTCCACAGAATCATCACAGATTACAGATCCTGAATGTAGCAAAGCGAACGTATGAAAGTAACGGGATAAACAGTTTAAATGGGACTCATGAACAGATAATAATAAAGTACTGCGTGAGTAGTACCTAGACTCCACAGCGCAAAGTGCTCTTTGTGGTTAAGATGTGGTCACTGTCACCGTTTGGCACGCTGGTCACCCCAGTAGTGCAGCTGCGTCTCGAGACGCGGCGCGTGAAGCTACAGGCACGAGGGCAAACGGCGAACAGGTGAGCGGAGAGCCGGCATCCTTCAGGTAAGCTCGTCTCCGTCTCGTCTGTCTCCATTCGCCATTGCATGAATTATCTGCCTTTTTAAGAGTTATTTCCGCAGCTCATATAGCTATGTTTTCATACTTTCTGAAGGACGAATATCAGCATATCAGATGTTTCATCTGTACCATGTTGACGTCAAGTGAAGTCCGTTAACGATAAACTTATATTTCCAAATGAAAACACTAGATGGAGATGTGTTATTCAGCGCCACTGTTTTCGTTCGCTTAAATTACATCTTTTAAGAACATTTTTCGTTGTTAGTGTAATTTTTCGTGTAAGTTTCTGTAAAATTGTATAAATGTTTGTTAGAGCCTATCTGAACGTTTAACGTTTATGGACAGAGCGGTCGAGAACTTGGACAAAGCCCTCAAGGTAAATGTGGGTGTCAACGGAGCGTCTGTACTCCCCGGGGGGCACAGCAATTTGTCCACAAGCTGACACGATTGTTGACATGATTACTGTCGTGCAGAGAGAGAGAGAGAGAGAGAGAGAGAGAGAGGGGTGACTGTGCTCTAATGTACGGAGTGATGAACGCGCGCGCTATTTGGATTGAGAGGAGAAATATTTGTGAAGCGTGCTTATTCTCTGACGTCATGGGCAGCTTAGTCTTTTTTCCTGTGACGTCATCACGCCGCGGGTTGAAGCTCCATCAGCTGTGTGTGTTCACTGGAAGAAGTGGCTGTAGTCTATTCACAATAAAGTAATTATGATTACTATTTCCTGCTTACGTCCACCTCTCTCTCTCTCTCTCTTTCTCTCTGAGATGACGTGTTTGTTTTAGGAACTGGTGTCGTCACAGGGTTCCAGATTTTCAATGGAATCAGTTTTCTACCTTTGCTCTGTCTTTTTCCTCTCCTGTGATTACTCAATCCATAAACATTACAGAATCCATGTTATATTTGCCATGCTGTAATGATGGCCATAATATTTTCCACTGACCTGCTCCCCTCTCCTAAAATAAGGAAACACTGTAGATGAGGGCTTTTTAAATTATTGATCTGGGTGTGAACCCCATGGCCTAAACACGGTCTGTGTAAAGACGGGCCCCACGTTTTTGCGCAAGGCACCGCAGCCTGTAATGTTTCGGCCTCTGTGCCTTTCCCTGTCTAGCAGACACTACAAATGGGTTTTGATCCAGGTGTCCCAGGGGAGGCCTGCTGATCTGGGATCAGCCTTTGTCATCATGTATCTGCTCTGTTAGGTCCACATGATCACCATTCCCACTCTCACTCACCTTTACCTGCATCAGTTCACGATGACCAATTAGGGGTTATTCAGTTTTGTGGTTCTCCTTTGAAACATGTTGGGTGACCCTGATATCAGAGGGAACCTACTGCAGTAAGGTTATGAAGGTGTGCCTATAATGCTTTTTAAAGGTATAACTATAATGTGTTTTCCTATACCAGTCATCCTTGCCCCACACCTGGTTCAGGTGTGTTATCTTACAGAGGAAGTGATCACAGTGAGCGCAGGGATCTTGCAGAACTGTCCTGTTGATGGTTCTGAGTGACCCAAAATCCCGAAGGAGACCAGTCGCATCTCTCTGGTGTTGGTGTGAAGCATCCGTATTACACATCCCAACCCAAACCTCTGCACAGCCATGTTTTTACAGGACAGGAAAAACTAGTGATATAGTCACATTGAAACGGCCAGTACTGATGGGTCATGTTGTGTGGACTGACCAGTGTGGACTGATGAGTGAGGACTGCAGGGATAGAGGTGGTGTGTAGGTGACGTGTGCAGGTATAGAGGTTGTATGTAGGTGACGTGTGCAGCTATAGAGGTCGTATGTAGGTGACGTGTGCAGGTATAGAGGTTGTATGTAGGTGACGTGTGCAGGTATAGAGGTCGTGTGTAGGTGACGTGTGCAGGTATAGAGGTTGTGTGTAGGTGACGTGTGCAGGTATAGAGGTCGTGTGTAGGTGACGTGTGCAGGTATAGAGGTCGTGTGTAGGTGACGTGTGCAGGTATAGAGGTCGTGTGTAGGTGACGTGTGCAGGTATAGAGGTCGTGTGTAGGTGACGTGTGCAGGTATAGAGGTCATGTGTAGGTGACGTGTGCAGGTATAGAGGTCGTGTGTAGATGACGTGTGCAGGTATAGAAGTCATGTGTAGGTGACGTGTGCAGCTATAGAGGTTGTATGTAGTTCATGTGTGCAGGTATAAAGGTTGTATGTAGGTCACGTGTGCAGGTATGAAAGTGTGCATAGATAATATCTGCTGTTGTGGTTATGTAGTTGACGTGTGCAGGTATTGAGGTTGTGTGTAGGTGACGTGTGCAGCTATAGAGGTTGTATGTAGGCCACATGTGCAGGTATAGAGGTTGTGTGTAGGTCACGTGTGCAGATTTAAAGGTTGTATGTAGGTGACATGTGCAGGTATAGACGTTGTATGTAGGTGACGTGTGCAGGTATAGAAGTTGTATGTAGTTGACGTGTGCAGGTATAGAGGTTGTATGTAGTTGACGTGTGCAAGTATAGAGGTTATATATAGGTCACGTGTGCAGGTTTAAAGGTTGTATGTAGGTCACGTGTGCAGATTTAAAGGTTGTAAGTAGGTCACGTGTGCAGGTTTAAAGGTTGTAAGTAGGTCACGTGTGCAGGTATGAAAGTGTGCATAGATAATATCTGCTGGTGCAAAATTTGTGCGTGGCTGAAGCCATTTGTAGCAGCATTGAGATTTTCTCTGGTATTCTCAGTTCTCTGGTGTTTAGACAGTGCGCTTGCCGAGACACCAGGTGTGCCTGGATCCTCTTCCCTGCCGGGAGAGAGAGAGAGAGAGTATGAGAGAGAGAGAGAGAGTATGAGAGAGAGAGAGAGAGAATCTGCTAGAGGAATGGAAAAAGAGGGGGGGGGGGTTCAATGGAGAGACCTGTCTCAAGAGCCGGCATGTGGGCCTTCAGGAATGTTTAGACCCGTCAGGATAATTGAGTGCATTTGGAACAAGGAAAGACAAACTTTGTTCCTGGGGCGCGGAGGAATGCGGACGACGTCTGGAGAACACATTCCAGCCGGAGTGAATGGAAAAGACATACCGAGTTCCTTAGATGGCTCAGAAGAACAGCCAGTCATGCAGACACACACCACTCCACCACCCAACACCACATACCACACCAAGCCACTCCATCACTGACCTGGGCAGGTCCCTGCCTTTACAGACTGGTTTGTAATATGAGATTCGTATGCCGTCTGCGAGCTGTTCTTTTATGATTTTATGAGGTCTGTGCTCTTTTCCATTTCTGATTTCGGTGGTCATGTCCTCCTCCTATTTAGACTAAACAATAATTAGAATAGTTGGGAAATTAAAAACTCTCTAAACATTCAGTTTTGCAATCTCGGAGAGCTCTGGTGACTTCATCTGAGCAGATAACTGAATACATTTCCGCGAATGAGTTAGCGGAAGTGCAGTGCGCATGAACGGGGATGAAGGGTCGTATCGGCGCCCTTTGTTCGGGCTTTTAAACAAGGGGGGGCTGCACGATTTCCGCACGGTCAGTGAATTTGAATGCATGGCCACTACGCCTCGACGCTTCGTGCTAAAACTGACCATAAACCATACACGTCAAGTCGCTTGCCAATACATCTCAGTCATCAAAGCACTCGCACTGATTGACTGTTTATGTATATGAAAATGAAAATGGATTGTCGACAGGATGGGTCGCTGCATTTTTAAGCAAAAAAAAAAAAAAAAGTATAAACTTGTGTGTTAATCATGCATTTACAAACACTGGTACACTGCATGCGATCGTATGTTTATATTCCGCATGTCATCCTGCACCCTGAGCACTAAGACAGTGGCGCACACGTGATGGTGTGTTGGTGCGTGTCATCACCAGGACGCTGTTATTCGCCCGTGCAGCCCGTGCACGCGCCTGTCAGCCTTCAGGACGCACCACAAACCCACACTCACAAATAAACTAAAGTAAAGAACACAAAGTAGCCAGTAGCTGCGGTTGTTAATGCACAAAATACGGTCGGCATATCCACGTTTGACGCAGTTGTAAGCAAGCGGCGAGCATGGCTGGGCTGACGGCTGGTTTGGGTAAGTTCACTCACGCGGTGGTTCGGGCTGTTCCCGGATCCTTCGCCAAGGAAGCGCTGAGGAGCAACAAGTTGGATGAGGTTGATCTAGACAAGGCGGTGTTGGAGCACGGAGAGTACGTCGGGGTTCTCCGACAACTGGGGCTGGAGGTGGTGGTGCTGCCCGCCGACGAGAGTCTGCCCGACTGCGTGTTCGTGGAGGACGCAGCCGTGGTGTGTGGAGACACCGCGCTCATCACCAGACCCGGGGCGGAGAGCCGTCGGGGAGAGGTGAAGTTCACACTACACCTCTTTAATAACGCGCATCGCTGTGTCAGTGTGCACTTGCTGTCGGGCATGTGTGTGTACGAAACGCAGTATCTTGTTCTTCGCTCCTAAAGACTATTGATGTAAGGAACATTATGGTTTTGGGTCCACACAGGCAGCAAGGCTCTCGAGACTGGTGCTGTGCCAACGCCCTGTGCCAAACCAGAATATATGGTTATTGTCTTGAGACGCTATAGGAACCAAAGTTATCGTGTACTTTATATATTAGGAATATGACACCGTCTAACATGAGCCATTGTTGTTTTAAAATAATGTGCAAATAATACGGAGCTAAAATCCCAAGCCCAAGATTTGAATATGTGTCTGATTTCATATATAAGCTATATATATGTAGTGGTGGTTTATGTCCGTCCTCTGTGTAAATGTATCTTTATGCACTATCTTTAAGCAAGCCTTGCTTATAAATCTGGTAATGTTAGGCAAATGTTTTGCAGGAAATTGTTATGAAATTGTAATGTCTGGTTGGGAAAAAAAGTTTTATAATTTTTTTTTTTTTTATGAACACAAAACACAAACCCGCAGATGATTGATAATTGCTCTAAAACAATGACAATCTGAGATCTCTCAGCTCGCACTCACCTGGAGCAGTGGCGGAGCTAAAGGGGGGGCAGGGGGGGCAATTGTCTCTCCCAACAGAGCCCTTGCCACCCCACTGGAAATGGTCATTTTAAGAGAAAATATGTGTTTCCTTTCGTTCATCATTTGTATATGGACCCCTCTGATAAAGCCTTGGTCACCCTTTGGCCACCCCTTGAAAAAATGTCTAGCTCCGCCAGTGCCCTGGAGACTACTGATCAAATACTGAAGCTTCCTGAGAGATTTTTAGATTTAATTCAAAAGTTCAATCAACTGCATTAACATGAAAACACAACAAGACTGCATGTCCCGGTCCTGCCTGTCCCGCTGTCTCACGCAGCTGTCTCACGCAGCTGTCTCACACAGCTGATCTCTCCTTCCATTCCAGGGCTTATTTAATCTCTGGTCTCTGGGTCCAGTTAGGTGTCAACAGAACACCTGGATTTGGGTCGGGTCATGTGCTCAGACTTGTATGTTTTTCTACAGTAGGGCAGGGCTTCATAGAAGACCTATGGTGACGGTACAACATCAAGGAGTCTTAAGTCGATTCTTAAGTCTCAAGACTCCTGAACTCATCTGGTTCAGGCGTCTTAAGTCAGTATGTCATTTTTCAGAAAATCTGTGTGAAAATCTGAGCAGGAAACGATGAACTGTGTGTTTGATTTGCAAGCATTCTGATCAGATGAGGCGGAACTAGTCTTCCAGTCAGGAACTTCAGACGTCTCTCAGGTTTCATGTTAAAAGCCCATTGTGCTCAGAAGTGCACTACAAAAGACACCATTCCCCTTTGTGTTCTTATTCGAATGGCTTGGACGCCCCGTGACATACGCAGCAAATTGCTTGTCACCTGTTGTCAAGTTGTCACCTGGTTATGAAACCCATGACACCCAGGTTGACTGTGGTAATGGAAACTCCTTTATTACACCTGGCTTGACCAAGATCATCTTCTGATGATTTTTCTCACGGTGTATCGCTGCTCTGCTGTCTGCTCGTTAACGGGCGTTTGGTTCAATCGTGAGTCTGCACGGATCCTTGTGAACAGAGTGCATAGACAATTGCAGGTTGGATCAACATACATCAGCCAACAATCTAAATTAATTGGCTGCTTTGTTCTACAAGATCTTTTCCACAGGAACCACATGTTTCTCACTTCTGAATGAATGGAAGAGGGGCCTGTAGCCTGCTCTCCTACCTTATCCATTCAGTTCAGTATTGGGATCACTACAGGAGCCGATATGGATAAGGAGGTGATATGAACTGCCTTCAACGAATTTCAATCTGAGTTCAAGGAAGCAGTCAAAGTTTCTGGAAACAAAGGGGGAAAAGCTAATGTCAAAAAGTCAAATGACTAACTCCACCCCCACAGCCAAAAGGCCTTTAAACTGAAATAATAAACTATATGTTGATGTCAAAATCTCTACACATCCCACATCGTCTCACTGCTCATGACTGAGCACCAGCGTTGGCTCACATTCCATAATATGTGACATTTTATACTGCTAATGAAATGTCAAGCCAACAGTGGAAAGGAAAGGGCAGACTATCAGCTAACAGTAGTTAGTTAAACTATAACTTCAGGCGAAGGTTACAAGCAAGCTTATGTTAGTTCATCCAATTAGGACAATCTAATTGAGAAACTCCGAGGGCATTTAAGTGTTTTAAACAAACTAAGCAGCTAGCTACTTTTCATTAGCATACTGGAGGTAGCTAGCTACTTTTCATTAGCATACTGGAGGTAGCTAGCTACTTCCACAAGCCCACCCGTGCCTGTGAGTTTGGATGTGCTTTTTGCTTTGTGTGTGAAGGGCACAGCTGGTGTTCCTCCCTTCAGACAGTTCGGAGGAACTCTGCTCATCACCACAGCACTCTACAGGTCGGCCAGTTAAGACTTGAACAAGACGGCAGTGCTGGGTGAGGAGACACTTCCTCTTTTGGCTTCGACGGTTTCACAGTTGGCTCTGTCCAGTGCCCCTCCCCCCCCATGTCCCAGGGGCATGTAAATGAGATCTAAGCATCTCACTGTCTAGTGCTAGAGGTTGTCTTAATCCTGTAATCCTGCTAATTCGGAGGAGTAAGTCAATTGAGTGCTGCTACATCGTCTGACTGAGTGGACGGTTCAAGGACACAAGTCTTGTTTCATCTGTGGAAGAAAAGCAGTCGTTTGTGTAATTGCCCCCTCTAGACTGGTGAGAGTGACTTCAGCTGAAGTCCCCGCTGAGATCTCGTTGGAACACGCGACTCCTTCAGATCTGTGGGAACCTAGACGGTAATCGGAGCACAGCGCAGAGACTGGATCTTCAGGAACCGTGGTGTTTGGCATGCAGTGTGCCTGACGTTCAAGTCCAACGATGTCTGCTGCATTCTTCAGCGACACCGTTCCTGCTTGTAACAGAAGCTTATTGTTCTTTTTGTGTGTTGTGTGTGTGGTGCCAGGACAAAGTAGATCTGAAGCCAAGAAATCTGACCCTGAAAAGGATTGCAATCTTTGGTTTCCTCTTTACTCGTTTCCGTCTGAATTCGGTCCGGTTTGAGTTGAGCAACAACAGCCATCATTGATTTGTGTTGCACTGAACAAAAATGTAAAACACTGGCTGCTTGCCTCTGTCTGAATGTAGAACTATTCAGGTCAGAGGTCTGTAGGTTATGGTGAGTGTACCTGTCAGCAGATGGTGGGAGTGAAGTCCAGCTGTCATGGACAGGACAGAGTGGTGGGGGGTGGGGTCAGCCGGGGGGGTGTGGCTATGATGCCGTAAGCAGGGCCCAAGCCGCAGGTGCACGCTGTCCTGTCTGAAGTGGGTCTTCCACCACGCCGAGGAACACAGGCCGGCTTTGTGCTTCCTGTCAGACAGGACGTGCGGTGAAGTGTCTGCAGATCAACGGGGAGAGCTTGACCCCTGACCTCTGTGTTCTCAGGCAGGTGCTTAACTGGGTTTCTGGTGCTGATGCACAAACTCAGCCCAGCAGCTCTGGGTCTTTGCTGGGGTTCAGGAACGCACAGGACAGCAGGCTCTCTGGAGGTGGCCATAGTCAAGCCATCATCTGCTCATTAGACGGCTCCGCTTCACGTGATTGGCTTAGAGTACCTGCAACACAACCCCACATTTATGTCTTAATAAGTATAATAATAAAAGTTAATAATATGTCATTAACTTAGCCTTCCTCTTTGGAAGCTAATTTCTCTGTTCCTCTGTATGAAGTGGTTTCATCCTTTCACACCGGTCCAAGTGTTCAGTCAAAAACCACACAGATATTGTTTTTATAGTTTGCTGATCAAGCTTATCAACTTGAACTCGACTTCTTTTTCGTTACATGGCTTTTGCCACCTGGCTTGTGTTTGTGTGTGTGTGTGTGTGTGTGTGTGTGTATGTGTGTGTGTGTGTGTGTGTGTGTGTGTGTGTGTGTGTGTGTGTGTGTGTGTGCGCATTTTGATGTGTGAATGCCCCCTCATTGTTCAGTGAGGTGTGTCATGATAAAGTCACAAACCTGAAGACTTAAGCAGCCATTCCGCTCTCTCCCTCTCCCTCTCTTCCTCTCTCTCTCTCTCTCTCTCTCTCTCTCTCTCTCTCTCTCTCTCTCTCTCTCTCTCTCTCCCTCTCCCTCTCTTCCTCTCTCTCTCTCTCTCTCCCTCTCTTCCTCTCACTCTCTCTCTCTCTCTCCCTCTCCCTCTCTTCCTCTCTCTCTCTCTCCCTCTCCCTCTCTTCCTCTCTCTCTCTCTCTCTCCCTCTCCCTCTCTTCCTCTCTCTCACTCTCTGTCTTGCTCAATCTAAGTGTAGCGTTTCCCCATTCTGTGAAGTCTGTGTGCTGTAGTCTGAGAAGCTGTGTGGTGTTAAAGACGTAGAGGAAGGTGCTCATGGGGTGAGGTGTGAGAGAGAAGGTGGTGTTGGCAAAGGTGTGTGTGTGTGTGTGTTTGTGTTTGTGTGTGTTGGACAAGGTCATAGACTGAGCTGGTGCAGAGCAGCTGGAGATCAGACAGTTGCTAGTAGTTGTCATTATTTCACCTTATACAAAGCAGATCTATAAGGACATGAAGCATAGAACCTAGTTCTGAAGCTCCAGAAAGGGGCATGGACAATCAAGAATACACACAGGGTCTACCTCCTTCTAGACTAAGACACACACACCAATCAAGAATACACACAGGGTCTACCTCCTTCAAGACTAACACACACACACACACACACACACACACACACACACACACACACACACACACACACCAATCCAGAATACACACAGGGTCTACCTCCTTCTAGACTAACACACACACACACACACCAATCCAGAATACACACAGGGTCTACTTCATTCTAGACTAACACAGTGCACACACACACACACACACACACCCCATCTCCCTTGCCCCATAATCTGATGGTTCCACCCTGATCGAGTCTCTATACCAGCATGAACCTCTGCCTGTCGCTGAGCTATTGTGAACTGTGTGATTGATTGCGCTTGGCTTGCCAGACTGGCATGAACTGTGATGTGAGGAGCTACCAGAGAATGTTGCTACAAACCCCTCCTCTTCCCACACACACACACACACACACACACACACACACACCAGCAGTGTGGCTCTGGACTAATCCCCCCCCCCCCCCCCCCCCCCGACATACACACACACACACACACACA
This sequence comes from Brachyhypopomus gauderio, assembly GCF_052324685.1. NCBI lineage: Eukaryota > Metazoa > Chordata > Actinopteri > Gymnotiformes > Hypopomidae > Brachyhypopomus > Brachyhypopomus gauderio. The sequence continues at coordinate 526,980 of NW_027506948.1, forward strand.
CACACACACAGACACACCGCAGCTCCATTTAGTTCTGGTTCTGCCAGCCTACCCTTTCCATAAAAACGATGTAGCAATTTAGCAAAACAGCTTTGATGTTTTTATAAGGATGTAAACGTTGGCCCTTGGCTGCCTCACCTGCCTGTTGTTCCAGTCTCTCTGGCTCCGCCCCCTGGCTGGACCTGTCCTGGTGCACGCTGGTCTTCTCCCTTGCAGCTGATTGTCGTTAGTTGCAGCAGTTTCCTGGTTTACCTGGAGGGATGAGTACATTGGGCAGGATGTGTTCATCAGGGTGGATCACGTTGGGGTTCATTGGGGGGATCACGTTGGGGTTCATCTGGGGGGATCACGTTGGGGTTCATCAGGGGGATCACGTTGGGGTTCATCAGGGGGATCACGTTTTGGTTCATCGGGGGGATCACGTTTTGGTTCATCGGGGGGATCACGTTGGGGTTCATCGGGGGATCACGTTGGGGTTCATCGGGGATCACGTTGGGGTTCATCGGGGGGATCAGGTTTTGGTTCATCGGGGGGGTCACGTTGGGGTTCATCAGGGGGGATCACGTTGGGGTTCATCGGGGGGATCACGTTTTGGTTCATCGGGGGGATCACGTTGGGGTTCATCAGGGGGGATCACGTTGGGGTTCATCAGGGGGGATCACGTTGGGGTTCATCGGGGGGGGATCATGTTTTGGTTCATCCGGGGGATCACGTTGGGGTTCATCAGGGGGGATCACGTTGGGGTTCATCGAGGGGGATCACGTTGGGGTTCATCGAGGGGATCACGTTGGGGTTCATCAGGGGGGATCACGTTGGGGTTCATCAGGGGGGATCACGTTTGGGTTCATCAGGGGGGATCACGTTTGGGTTCATCAGGGAGGATCACGTTTGGGTTCATCAGGGGGGATCACGTTGGAGTTCATCGGGGGGATCACGTTGGGGTTCATCGGGGGGATCACGTTGGGGTTCATCGGGGGGATCACGTTGGGGTTCATCGGGGGGATTCTGTTGGAGTTCATCGGGGGGATCATGTTGGGGTTCATTGGGGGGGATCACGTTTGGGTTCTTTTTCCTGGTTGCATTAAAATAATGATGCTATAATGGTGCCTGAATTGGTTAAAAAACAAAAGGGGGGGGGGGGGGGGGTGTTATTATAATTTAATGTCTTTTTATACATTTGAATCAAGATTAAGATACTAGTGATTGGTGGTCTGTTATTATCAGAGCAAGTGTGACATTAAGTAGAAATGACTTGTCACATGACTGTCACATGACTGTGACATGCAATAATGCTTATTTTGCCTGTAGCAAATAGCTTTATAGCTATATTGCACCAAAGGGCAAATATTTCAAATGGCACCTCAGGCATTTAAAGGAGTATATCAGCGATATACTAGTTTGGGAATTAAACACTTGGATGGGGAAACAAAACAAAATCCCAGACGTTTGTGATATTTTTAAAATCATGTCCAAGTAAAAGAGGGCGTCTGGTCACCCTATGTTAGAGTAGGTTGAATGACATTTGTGAACTTGTTTACAGAGGCTATTAGCATTGCTGTTGACTTCGAGTGTCTGTTAGCAAAGTTCACAGCGTTTGTTTTAAACTATTTGGACTTGGCATGTCTTGCCCGCTCGATTGCGTCTGGGGGAAGTGAAAATGTTGATTTTATTTTTGTTTACCTATCTCTTTGGCACCAAAATCAAAGGAGTTCCAGTATATACCGACCATATAGGAAATCTCTCCCTGACGTTTATGGATGTGTGTGTGTTTTATGGATGTGTGTTGTGACTGCACTGCTGATTTTTGACTGATAAAAGTTCCTCAGCATGCGGTATCCCAGCGCTGACTCCTGGCCAATCCCGCCCTCCTCTCTGGACGGCTAGACATCCAGCAGGAAGAGGCGTTCATTCTTCTACCAGAAGGCCGTTTTCTCCCAGGCCGTTTTAAATGTGTGTGTTTCCAGTTTGAAATGTGTGTTTATTTCAGTGCTCCGAGTGCTGCTGAGACTCTTCAGGATGAGCTCAGAGTATCGGTTGTGGGGGCTTCAGCAGATGTCGATAACACTTCTCATCTTGCGGTGGGGTGGAGGGGCTGTGGGCGGGGCTTTTTGCTCGTAGAGAGGAGCACCAACACCTGTCACTGTCCAGCCCTCAATCCCCCCGCTGCTTATGTGGAGCGAGAAAGTGACCCCCTGTGTCTGGGGCTTTTGTGTAATGGTTCTGCTGTTTCACAGACCATGGCTGAAGATCATGACCAGCAGTTCAGCCACAGACAGCACAGTCTTCTCAGAGGAACATCGTGAACGTCGCCAGCATTTTCTCAGCCTCATGTCCCACACGAGTTTGTTTACTAGAGTTAGCTGGTGTTTCTTCAGCAGGCTGCCGTGCCGTCAGTTGGGAGTCGTCATTCTCCACCGTTGTGGACCTCAGAACTTGCCCAGTCCCCACGAGTGGGACCAGTGTGCCATCTGAGGAGGGTTTGTGTTCCTGGATGATGTGTTCAGGACCTTGTGAAGACCGGCGGCTGGTCGAGCAGCACGCAGTGTTTGAGGAGCCCACCAGCTCCCTTTACAGAGCAGAGCAGGGGCCACACAGGTGTGCACAGGTGTGCACAGGTGCCTGTCTCCTCAAGGTCTCCCAGACCCGGGAGCGTGTTCCGTGATTACTGCCTCTGCTCAGCCTAGCTGGAGATCTGGAGCAGAAGTCGCACGCCTGGCCCCAGAATCACTCGATTCCTGACTGTTTTTCACAGCGAGGAGGAGCGTGCGTTTAATCAGACAGCCCGTCAGTGTTTTGACTGGGCGACATTCCGGTGCTGGTGGCAGACGGCGGTCCCGGAGCTGGACGGGCTCCCCATGCGGAAGTGACCCTGGCTCCACCCCCCCCGCACCCCCCCCCCCCCCAACCCCCCGTCCCTGCCGCGTGTGTGTGTGAAAGGGGGAGTGTTTTTCCGGACGTGGCCCCAGACGTTCCCTCTGACCGTACCACATTCCTGCGTCTCTCTGCTCCCTCACACACACATGGCCACGCACGCTTTATTTAGTTTAGGACTACATGGAAAAGTGTGTGTGTGTGTGTAAGAGAGAGAGAGAGAGAGAGAGAGAGAGAGAGAGAGAGAGAGAGGGAGAGGGAGGGAAAGTGCTGTGCTGATGTGGTATAGACTTCACAACCGCGTGAGAGGTGTTATATGAGCAGATCTGCCCAGCACACACTCACACACACGAGACTTATAACGTGAAGCGTTTTCACTGTTCCATTGTGTTCCATGTATGGGTCAGACTTGAAACCCACAGGAAGTGACGGGCAGTGTGTGGGGCTTCACCTGTGTGCACGGTGTGAGTTATGGACAGTGTGTGCACTGATACATTTGTGTGTGTGCAGGTCAGAGGTCACTGGATTCAGATAATTCCTATCTTAGTTCCTATCTGCAGGACAGTACTACAGCCAAGAAGATACGACCGATACGGCCTCCAAGGTCACACGGGCTCCAAGGTCACACGGGCTCCAAGCATGTGGACGAGACATGAACGATAAGAGTAAACATGCAGTGATACGAGCAGTGTCTGTGACATCAGTGATGATGTCAGTGGTGAGCATAACTACAGTAGCAGCTGTAACAGTGGGGGCGGCTTACCAACCGCAAACATTTTAATAATTATAATTAAACGGGAAAAAATGTAGACATGTATATATCTCCCTCTCCCTCCCTCTCTCACTCTCTCGCTCAGTCTTAATTGTATGTGGATGGAGTGTGTGTGTATCTGTGAACATGTGCTCAAGCACGTGCTCATGCACGATTCTGCCCCCCCCCTCCTCCCACAGATCTCAGCTCCTCCCACCAATCCCTGCTCATTAAGCATAAAAGCATCTGTCACGTGGATGCCGGGCTAATATCCTGTAAGGTGCCACCATCCTTTCCATTGACATGTATAATGTAAATATCATATGACTTCCATTTAATGTCTTGTTTTTAAAGAGAACTTACAGACATGGGGATTTTTTTTTTATTAAAAATAATTTTAAATTATTTACCTTTACCTGAAAAAAACCATATGTAAACCTGACCTATAACCGAAAGTAAACCTGACCTGAATCAAACCGTATGTGAACCTGACTTGAATCAAACTGTACGTAAACCTGACCTAAATAAGACCGTACGTAAACCTGACCTGAATCAAACCGTACATAAACCTGACCTGAATCAAACCATATGTAAACCTGACCTGAATGTAATCATATGTAAACCTGACCCGAATAAGACTGTACGTAAACCTGACCTAAATAAAACCGAAAGTAAAACCTGACCTAAATAAAACCGAAAGTAAATCCTGACCTAAATAAAACCGTACGTAAACCTGACCTGAATCAAACTGTACGTAAACCTGACCTGAATCAAACCGAAAGTAAAACCTGACCTAAATAAAACTGTACGTAAACCTGACCTGAATAAGACCGTATGTAAACCTGACCTGAATCAAACCATATGTAAACCTGACCTAAATAAAACCGTACGTAAAACTGACCTGAATCAAATTGTACGTAAACCTGACCTGAATAAGACCGTACGTAAACCTGACCTGAAATCAAACCATATGTAAACCTGACCCGAATAAGACCGTATGTAAACCTGACCTAAATCAAACCCTACGTAATCCTGACCTGAATAAGACCGCAAGTAAAACTGACCAGAATAAGACTATGTAAACCTGACCTGACCTGAATCAAACCGTACGTAAACCTGAGCTGAATCAAACCGTACGTAAACCTGAGCTGAATCAAACCGTACGTAAACCTGAGCTGAATTAAACCGTACGTAAACCTTAGCTGAATCTAACCGTACGTTAACCTGACCTGAATCAAAGCGTACGTTAACCTGAGCTGACTTCTCGTCACCTTCGTGCCCAATCTCTCCTCCTTCAGTTGTCCATGAAGGCTCATATTAAACTGTTTCATATTAAACTGTTTTCATATTAAACTGTGTTCACAGGCCATGCACACATTCCTACTCTAAGTGCCTGTGCAGTGTTTATGGTCATCCTGGAATTTTCATTTGTGTGTTCACCTGGGTTGAGAGTGACTACTCTTCTAGAATATTCTGTCTGGCTTCAAGTCTGTGCACTGCTCCTGTATTCTGGGGTATTTTTGCAGGTAGTGCGATAAATTGCTGTACCAGTTGTCTAATGATTCGTGCATACCCGCCCCCCCCCCCCCCCCCCCCCCCCCCCCAACACACACACACACACACACACACACACACCTACATAAAGACGTCTGACACCTGCTCATTCATTCACTTCACCTCGACTTTCATGTATGCAAACATGGTTACGGAAATGCTCACCTGTCATGGGTGTATAGGGTGAACCATCTTCTTTTGGTTGAAGTAGTACTCAATTATTTATTTTTCCTATTTATTGGGAAATTTTATATTATTTGGTCAGCAAATCCACATTTTTGCCATTGGCCAATCATAATATCCCTGGAATTCAGATTGTGACTTTGAGGTTCTGAGATGTCTTTCACTAACATCTGTATATATGTGTGTGTGTGTGTGTGTGTGTGTGTGTGTGTGTGTGTGTGTGTGTGTGTGTGTGTGTGTGTGCATGTGCGTTCCATCTGCACAACCAGCTGATCAAACATCTATTCATGTTTGTCTAATTAGGCATTCAACTGAAAAACTCCAGAGACTTGTGAGTAATAACCTCAGTGTGTGTGTGTGTGTGTGTGTGTGTGTGTGTGTGTGTGTGTGTGGATGTATCAGCACAGAGAAACAGGTGGTGTGTGTTTCTTGAGGAGTCCTGCTTTCCTTTATTATACTGTATATATAAGCTGTTGTTTTTTTTCAGGGTCACTTGTTCAGTGACACTTTGTTATGGTTGACAGTGGGAGACACAGACAGCTAAGAAGTTAAGGAAACGGGAGGGACACGGGGAGAGAGACTGATGGGGAGACAGGTAGAGAGATGGCAGAGAGACAGGGAGAGAGGAGCACAGAGGGGAAGAGGAACGGAGGCGGACAGAGAAGGAGACGGAGAGAGGGACAGAGTGACACATTCTGGGTATAGCGAGGAAGAGGGGGAGATGGACTGAGATGGGGGGAGACAGACTGAGACGGAATTGAGATGAGGGGAGATATGGAGGTGGAGCTGTGTGGGTGGGAACAGGAAGGTGGACGGAGCGCCTCTGACCTGCTCTGAGGTATGACCTCACTATGACATCAGCCCTCATCACACACCCAATAAGTGGCACACACACATCTGTTTGTGTGTGTGTGTGTGTGTGTGCGTGTGTGTGTGTGGGGCAGTGGACCCTCAGATTATCAGGTGATGTCAGTGTTTCCTTCATAACCTTTGAGCTGGAGGCCCCAGCCAGACCTGATGACATCACCAGCCTCACGTCCACCCTCCATGACCTGAGAGGGCGAGAGAGGTGTTGGAGGAGATGAAGAAGAGAGAGAGAGAGAGAGAGAGAGAGAGAGAGAGAGAGAGAGAGAGAGAGAGAGCACTCATGGTGTGAGTGAGGTATGTAAAGCTCACAGATGTTGCATCTCCTCACATCCTGCTTACTACAGTCACATCTAAAGAGTGTGAGAGAGATAACCAGAGATGCACTCAGTGTGGACATGTGTACGTGTGTGTGTACGTGTGTGTGCACGCTTTTGAGTGTACGTGTGTATGTGCACGTGTTTGAGAGTTTGAGAAACAAAGCAAAACGGAACCAGACAGAATCCTCCAGAGGGTCTGGGTCCCACCGTGCGTATCCCTCCCCACAAACACGCCCCCCCCTCGGCGAGGCGCTGCAGGCCCAGTGAGGGTGCCTGTTTTCCCCATCAGGACCCGCACCGCTCCCCCCCCTCTCGGTCTGGAGCTCCGGGGCCTGACTTCAAACATGAGCTACTCCAAGAATGATAATGACAGAAACACACACTCTGGGGGCCGAACCTCAGCCCCCGCACCTCAGGAACTCTTTTCCCCTTTCTCCAGAGTGTGTTTTCCCCCCCGTTTCTTCGGAGTGTGTTTTCAGGTCGTATTTGCTAGTGTGTGTGAGCATTCCAGAACGTTCTTTCTAAGCCTGGTTTCGCTTGATCCCGACTAACGAGGTGCTTATTGTCACGGGTGGCAGTGGAGAGAAACTCCGCTATCTCATTGCGGGCAGCGCGGCCACATCCCACAATGCACCTGTGCAATGCCACTGTTTCAAAGGGGCCAGTCGCACTCAGCGGCAGCCACGTGCTGTTCCCGTGACGACACGTCTGCTTGGCGACGACCCCAGGGTCAGCCTCCAGATCCGCCCCGTCTTCTGCGTTTTGGATCAGCAGGGTGATGTTTTGAGCCGGAGTGTTTTCTGTCGCTCTGTGCTCCGCATACGTACCCGGGTCTTCTCCACAGAGGAACTGTCTCACCGCCACATTGGGCCAGACTCCTCACAGCTCGAGGAGAAGAGCTGTGCCATCGTTTGGTCTGATGGTTTTTTCACGAATTAGCCCAGACGTACAGCACCCAATGGGACGGGCAGGTTCTTGTAGGTCATTTGAAGAAACCTCGCTACACTTGACAATGGAAAATATTCCCACAATTCTGAAGACTGTCAACGATCTGGATCTGAGTGGGTTGGTGTTCCAGTGCGTTCCTTTGGGTGCCAGAGATTTCTAAAACGGGCCGAGAGGAACCGAGGAGGAAGCTAGGCGGGGGAGGAGATGTTCTGAGAGAGGTCAAGGAGGCTATGACATCACTCTCACTTTGTTGAGCGAGTGACATCAAGGCAAATGGGAATGTTGGCAATGTGAAACACTTGTGACCACAAACTGGCCCCCGTCCAATAAACCATCACCTGTTCATGGTGTATTTGAGCTCTCACACACACACACACACACACACACACACACACACACATTTGTGACCCCCTTAAACATCACCTGTTTCAGGCAGGACCGTCTCGGGTACGCAGAAGGTTGTCACCATTTAGAACATCCATAGGGAAGCTAATGGATTCTCCTGTTAGCACACGCGGGTGGATTAAAGCATGTGGCCATGTTTGGGAGGCCTGGGGCTTCACTGTGGTGCTCTCCACTAATACAGACATGTACACATAAGGAAGTGTGTGTGTGTGTGTGTGTGTGTGTGTACCAACTGTAAACTAATCTAATCTTTTATCTGAAATTAGACAAATGCTGGATCTGGGAGAAGGGGAGAATAACTAACTAGAGTTACTAACAAACATTTTTAATGTAATATCCAGATGTCCTTATACGCTCTCCTGCGTTTAGGGTGGAATATGCAATTTGCAGTGTATGTTTATAAAGTTGACACACACAATGGATAGATGGATAGGTGGTTAGCATTGTGCCTCTCAGCACTGGGGTCTTGGGTTCAAGTCCCTGTCTGAGTGGGGTCTCCATGTTCTGCTCCTGTGTGTGTGGGTTCTCTGGACTCCTCCCACAGTCCAAAATCATGGAGGTTAGTCTGTGTGTCTGTCCTTGTCCAATAAACCATTGTCTGCCCGAATGTGTGTGGTGCTTTGTCCTGGGTGTGTGGTGCTTTGTCCTGGTGTGTGGTGCTTTGACCTTCCTGCACCTGATTCTGTCCACCGGTCTCTGCTAGAGAGACTTCTTGGCGGTGTGTGAATGGGCGTAGAAGCTTCTATCTGTGGTAATTGGATAGTGACCTTGGGTTCTTGGTTCCTTCATTAATGGATGGAGAGTGAGAGGAAGCATGAAAGACACTCAGACAGATGGAAGGACTAAGAGGGAGGAGAGAGGAAGGATGGATGGAGATACAGGACGGATTGATGGAGAGATAGGAAGGACTGATTGAGAGAGAGGGGGAGGATTGATGGAGAGAGGAGGGACTGATGGAGAGATAGAGGAAGGATTGATGGAGAGAGAGAGGAAGGGACTGATATAGAGAGGGTATTGATGGAGAGAACAGACCACCCCATGCAGCGTTTGGTGTGGATATTTTGAGAACATTCTGTATTTGAGTTTTTCCCCAATGTCCTTCTCATTGAATAACAGTTCAGCTTCTCCTAGTCTCACTGACCAAATATCCATATGAGCCTGAGACCTGTGTAGAAAAGACCGCCATCATAACCGCCATGGTTTCACATTCCACACTGTGAGGAATTTAGACTTCTGTGCTAAATCAGGGCCATGCGCTTGTGGGTTATTTCTTATCTTTTTTTTTTCTATATTATTATTTATTCAGAATATTTTTGTACAATTTTACTATCAACTTTAACTTTGGCTGAACATGTTTTGTTCTTTTCTGTCAAACTCAATAAGCATAGTGTGTGTGTGTGTGTGTGTGTGTGGGTGTGTGTGTGTGTGTGTGTGTGTGTGTGTGTGTGTGTGTGTGTTTTGATGTTAAAGTGGGTTATGGCTAGTCTAAAAATAGTGCAGCTCTGAGTGGGTCATGTGATCTCTACATCCAAGGCCAGATGGGGAGAACTGGGGCAATGTGTGGTAGATGTAGGTATGGTAGGTGTAGGTGTAGTAGATGTAGGTGTAGGTGTAGTAGATGTAGGTGTAGGTGTGGGTGTGGTAGATGTAGGTGTGGTAGATGTAGGTGTAGGTGTGGGTATGGTAG
>NW_027506949.1:0-112500 GCF_052324685.1 Brachyhypopomus gauderio
CCTCACCCTCTACCATCACACCTCACCTCCACTCCCCTCTACCATCACACCTCACCTCCACCCTATATCCTCACACCTCACCTCCACCCTATACCCTCACACCTCACCTCCACCCTCACACCTCACCTCCACCCTCACACCTCACCTCCACCCTCTACCCTCACACCTCACCTCCACCCTATACCCTCACACCTCACCTCCACCCTATACCCTCACCTCCACCTCTACCATCACACTCACCTCCACCCTCTACCCTCACACCTCACCTCCCCATCTACCCTCACACCTCACCTCCACCCTATACCCTCACCTCCACCCTCTACCATCACACCTCACCTCCACCCTCTACCCTCACACCTCACCTCCACCCTCTACCTCACACCTCACCTCCACCCTATACCCTCACACCTCACCTCCACCCTCTACCCTCACACCTCACCTCCACCCTCTACCCTCACACCTCACCTCCACCCTCTACCCTCACACCTCACCTCCACCCTATACCCTCACCTCCACCTCTACCATCACACTTCACCTCCACCCTCTACCCTCACACCTCACCTCCACCCTCTACCCTCACACCTCACCTCCACCCTATACCCTCACCTCCACCCTCTACCATCACACCTCACCTCCACCCTCTACCCTCACACCTCACCTCCACCCTCTACCTCACACCTCACCTCCACCCTATACCCTCACACCTCACCTCCACCCTATACCTCACACCTCACCTCCACCCTCACACCTCACCTCCACCCACACACCTCACCTCCACCTCTACCCTATACCCTCACCTCCACCCTCTACCATCACACTTCACCTCCACCCTCTACCCTCACACCTCACCTCCACCCTCTACCCTCACACCTCACCTCCACCCTACCCTCACCTCCCTCTACCATCACACCTCACCTCCACCCTCTACCCTCACACCTCACCTCCACCCTCTACCATCACACCTCACCTCCACCCTATACCCTCACACCTCACCTCCACCCTATACCCTCACACCTCACCTCCACCCTCACACCTCACCTCCACCCTCACACCTCACCTCCACCCTCTACCCTCACACCTCACCTCCACCCTATACCCTCACACCTCACCTCCACCCTATACCCTCACACCTCACCTCCACCTCTACCATCACACCTCACCTCCACCCTCTACCCTCACACCTCACCTCCACCCTCTACCCTCACACCTCACCTCCACCCTATAACCTCACACCTCACCTCCACCCTCACACCTCACTCTACCCTCACACCTCACTTCCACCCTCTACCATCACACCTCACCTCCACCTCTACCATCACACCTCACCTCCACCCTCTACCCTCACACCTCACCTCCACCCTATACCCTCACACCTCACCTCCACCCTCTACCATCACACCTCACCTCCACCCTCTACCCTCACACCTCACCTCCAGCCTATACACTCACACCTCACCTCCACCCTCACACCTCACCTCCACCCTCTACCCTCACACCTCACCTCCACCCTATACCCTCACACCTCACCTCCACCCTCTACCATCACACCTCACCTCACCCTCTACCTCACCCTCACTCCACCCTCACACCTCACCTCCACCCTATACCCTCACACCTCACCTCCACCCTCTACCATCACACCTCACCTCCACCCTCTACCCTCACACCTCACCTCACCCTATACCTCACACCTCACCTCCACCCTCTACCCTCACACCACCTCCCCCTACCCTCACACCTCACCTCCACCCCTACCATCACACCTCACCTCCACCCTATACATCACACCGCACCTCCACCCTCACACCCTCCTCCACCTAACCACACCTCACCTCCACCCTAACCTCCACCTCACCTCCACCCTCTACCCTCACACCTCACCTCCACCCTCTACCATCACACCTCACCTCCACCCTATACCCTCACACCTCACCTCAACCCTCACACCTCAACCTCCACCCTCTACCATCACACCTCACCTCCACCCTCTACCTCACACCTCACCTCCACCCTCTACCCTCACACCTCACCTCCACCCTCTACCCTCACACCTCACCTCCACCCTCTACCCTCACACCTCACCTCCACCCTATACCCTCACACCTCACCTCTCCTCTACCCTCACACCTCACCTCCACCCTCTACCCTCACACCTCACCTCCACCTATACCCTCACACCTCACCTCCACCCTCTACCCTCACACCTCACCTCCACCCTATACCCTCACACCTCACCTCCACCCTATACCCTCACACCTCACCTCCACCCTCTACCATCACACCTCACCTCCACCCTCACACCTCACCTCCACCCTCTACCCTCACACCTCACCTCCACCCTATACCCTCACACCTCACCTCCACCCTATACCCTCACACCTTACCTCACCCTCTACCCTCACACCTCACCTCCACCCTATACCCTCACACCTCACCTCCACCCTATACCTCACCTCACCTCCACCACTACCATCACACCTCACCACCCTCACACCTCACCTCCACCCTCACACCTCACCTCCACCCTCCACCTCACCCACACCTCCACCTATCCCCACACACCTCACCTCCACCCTCTACCTCACACCTCACCTCCACCCTCTACCATCACACCTCACCTCCACCCTCACACCTCACCTCCACCCTCACACCTCACCTCCACCCTCCACCCTCACACCTCACCTCCACCCTATACCCTCACACCTCACCTCCACCCTATACCCTCACACCTCACCTCCACCCTCTACCATCACACCTCACCTCCACCCACTAACCTCACACCTCACCTCCACCCTCACACCTCACCTCCACCCTATACCCCACACCTCACCTCCACCCTCTACCATCACACCTCACCTCCACCCTCTACCCTCACACCTCACCTCTACCTAACCCTCACACCTCACCTCCACCCTCTACCCTCACACCTCACCTCCACCCTCTACCCTCACACCTCACCTCCACCCTCTACCATCACACCTCACCTCCACCCTATAACATCACACCGCACCTCCACCCTCTACCTCACACCTCACCTCCACCCTATAACATCACACCTCACCTCCACCCTATAACATCACACCTCACCTCCACCCTCTACCCTCACACCTCACCTCCACCCTCTACCATCACACCTCACCTCCACCCTATACCCTCACACCTCACCTCTACCCTCACACCTCACCTCCACCCTCTACCATCACACCTCACCTCCACCCTCTACCTTCACACCTCACCTCCACCCTCTACCCTCACACCTCACCTCCACCCTCTACCCTCACACCTCACCTCCACCCTCTACCCTCACACCTCACCTCACCCTATACCCTCACACCTCACCTCCACCCTCTACCCTCACACCTCACCTCCCTCACCCTCACACCTCCACCCTATACCTCACACCTCACCTCCACCCTCTACCCTCACACCTCACCTCCACCCCTATACCCTCACACCTCACCTCCACCCTATACCCTCACACCTCACCTCCACCCTCTACCATCACACCTCACCTCCACCCTCACACCTCACCTCCACCCTCTACCCTCACACCTCACCTCCACCCTATACCCTCACACCTCACCTCCACCCTATACCCTCACACCTTACCTCCACCCTCTACCCTCACACCTCACCTCCACCCTATACCCTCACACCTCACCTCCACCCTATACCCTCACACCTCACCTCCACCCTCTACCATCACACCTCACCTCCACCCTCACACCTCACCTCCACCCTCACACCTCACCTCCACCCTCCACCCTCACACCTCACCTCCACCCTATACCCTCACACCTCACCTCCACCCTCTACCCTCACACCTCACCTCCACCCTCTACCTCACACCTCACCTCCACCCTATACCCTCACACCTCACCTCCACCCTATACCCTCACACCTCACCTCCACCCTCTACCCTCACACCTCACCTCCACCTCTACCATCACACCTCACCTCCACCCTCTACCTTCACACCTCACCTCCACCCTCTACCCTCACACCTCACCTCCACCCTCTACCCTCACACCTCACCTCCACCCTATAACCTCACACCTCACCTCCACCCTATACCCTCACACCTCACCTCCACCCTCTACCCTCACACCTCACCTCCACCCTCTACCCTCACACCTCACCTCCACCCTCTACCTTCACACCTCACCTCCACCCTCTACCCTCACACCTCACCTCCACCCTCTACCCTCACACCTCACCTCCACACTACTCCCCACCTCTTCAGGAGGACGTGTGATGTGGCAAAGAATTTGTAACAGTCATATTCTTCGAAAGACTTTCCTGTCAAAACAGGGTGTGTGTGTGTGTGTGTGTGTGTGTGTGTGTGTGTGTGTGTGTGTGTGTGTGTGTGTGTGTGTGTGTGAGGGAGAGAGAGAGAGTTAGGAGGGACATGTGTGTTTCACTGTAAGGCCTGGGGGAACAGTCACTCTCTCTGCCTTTCGTATGTATCACACAAACACTATTCCTTTATTACATCACCTTCTCTCCTCTGGACCACCCCTCTGTTCAGCTCAGACCTACCTCCCCATCACACCCGCTCCCTCTCTCCCCCTCTCCTCTCTCTCCCTCTCTCCCCTCTCTATCCTTCTCTCGCCTCTCCTCTCTCTCTCCCTCTCTCCACCTCTCATCTCTCTCTCCCTCTCTCCTCTCCCTCTCTCTCTCTCCCTCTCTCCCCCTCTCCTCTCTCTCTCTCCCTCTCTCCCCCTCTCTTCTCTCTCCCTCTCTCCTCTCCCTCTCTCTCTCTCCCTCTCTCCTCTCTCTTCCTCTCTCTACCTCTCCTCTCTCTCTCCCTCTCTCCTCTTTCTCTATCTCTCTCCCCCTCTCCTCTCTCTCTCCCTCTCTCCTCTCTATCCCTCTCACCCCCCTCCTTTCTCTCCCCCCTCCCCTCTCTCTCTCCCGCTCTCCCCCTCTCCTCTCTCTCTCCCTCTTTTCCCCCTCTCCTCTCTCTCTCTTTCTCTCTTTCTCTTTTTTCACTTCTGCTTACTCTTTCCTCTCTTTGATTGTACTGCCACCTTTAGGACAGAATGCACACAAATATAGTTTCCATACATGTGCACACACACAAAACATATATGCAAACATGCACACACACTGGTCTGTGCACACCCACACACATGCATACACATACATGCAAACGTGCACAAAGACACACGGATAAACCTTAGTGCACACAAACACAAAACAAACTGAAATGTATAATACACACGATGTTCTATCCGCATTTCAGCTCCTCCTCCTTCCACAAAGCCCCTCCTCCTTCCACAAAGCCCCTTCTCATTCCACACCGTCCCTCCTCCTTCCACAAAGCTCCTCCTCCTTCCATACTGCTCCTCCTCCTTCCACAAAGCCCCTCCTCCTTCCACAGCTCCTCCTCCTTCCACACAGCTCCTCCTCCTTCCACAAAGCCCCTCCTCCTTCCACAGCTCCTCCTCCTTCCACAAAGCCCCTCCTCCTTCCACAGCTCCTCCTCCTTCCACAAAGCTCCTCCTCCTTCCACAAAGCCCCTCCTCCTTCAACAAAGCTCCTCCTTCTTCACAGCTCCTCCTCCTCCCAGAAAGCCCCTCCTCCTTCCACACAGCTCCTCCCCCTCCCACACAGCTCCTCCCCCTCCCACACAGCCCCTCCTCCTCCTTCAGTGTACACTATTTACTGTCAAAGGTCCCACAATGCATAGCGGTTTCCTATGGCAGATACTGTAGGACTGCCGATATATGGTGCCTGGTGAGGGTGTTGGCGCTGCTGTTTCAGGGGACCTTAAACGTTAGTCACCAAACGTAATGTAAGGTGAACCTGAATAATTGAAGCTCGTGGTTTATATAATATGTATTAAGTAAAATGCATTACAGTATTTCACCCAATAGATCCTGGTTGATCAGATGAGAGGGTGTAGCTGTAGACGGGAAGCTTTTATTAAAGCTTCAGATCAGACTCGGATCTAAGTGAGGGGTGACAGAACTCTGGGTTCTGACTGCATGCGGACGGTTCACCAGGAGTTCAGCCTCCGCTTTAACGCTGCTCTGTGTCCCATCAGCCCTACTGAGAGGAGAAAGGAGAGACATGCTTGTCAGGTCAAAGGTCGTCCCCTACGCATCAGACCCTGGCATCATTTTTTTTTCTACAGATTTGATTTCTTAAGTTGTCTATTTCTGTCTGCATTTTCTTTCTCTGTTTCCTTCTTTCTTTGTCTCTGTTTTCTCGCACACGCATGCGCCACATACACACACACACACACACACACACACACACACACACATATACAAATTGTCTCTTGCTTGCACACACTTTTAATGTTTTAAAAATACAGTCTTTTCTCAGAGGCGCTGACTCATCTTATTGAATCACTCCACTTACTGCTAAGTAACCACAAACTCAGAGGCGTCCAATAAAAATGCCCCGTAAGTCTGCCCTTCACCAGGTCTCCATAGCGATGTCAAGCTACTGTTCATCAGAAAAGTGATACAGCTTTTATAAGACCGTCAAGGGTTTGGACCAACATATGGATGTTCCCTTAGAGAAGGGATTGAAATCAGACACACACACACACACACACAGAGTTGGACCCACACCTCTATATTTGCTCCATGCTGTGATCAGCAAACCAGATCAGTGTGTCCACATGACCCCCAGTCTGTCGTGACTTCAGCGCCGTGATCTTCAGAGCATAGACAGGGCACCCCGCAGTACTACAGCCGTAAGATTGACTGCTGTCTGTTGGAGAGAAAGGGAAAAGAAGGATTGGGTGCATCATTCAGGAGAGATCAGGGTCAATTTCAGGAGAGATCAGAGTCGATGTCTAGAGAAACTAGCTGTCACCTCCTTCCATACCGGCTGTCAGCAGCAGAAGAAAACAATATAGTCCCTGAAACAAAACCTGTGTGTGTGTGTGTGTGTGTGTGTGTGTGTGTGTGTGTGTGTGTGTGTGTGTGTGTGTGTGTGTGTGTGTGTGTGTGAGAGAAAGTGTGTGTGTGTGTGTGTGTGTGAGAGAAAGTGTGTGTGTGTGTGTGTGTGTGTGTGTGTGTGTGTGTGTGTGTGTGTGTGTGGGGTGGTGTGTGTGAGATGTGTGTGTGTGGGGGGGTGTGTGTGAGAAAGTGTGTGTGTGTGTGTGTGTGTGAGAAGTGTGTGTGTGTGTGTGTGTGTGTGTGTGTGTGTGTGTGTGTGTGTGTGTGTGTGTGTGTGTGGGGGGGTGTGTGTGTGTGTGTGTGTGTGTGTGTGTGTGTGTGTGTGTGTGCATGCACGTAGGTGTGAGGGAATGTGTGTGTGTTCTATTGATATAAATAGACTACATTGTAATAG
This sequence comes from Brachyhypopomus gauderio, assembly GCF_052324685.1. Lineage (NCBI taxonomy): Eukaryota > Metazoa > Chordata > Actinopteri > Gymnotiformes > Hypopomidae > Brachyhypopomus > Brachyhypopomus gauderio. Next base: position 7,312 of record NW_027506949.1, read on the forward strand.
ATCAATTTTCTTGGAATTCAGCTAAAATGTATTCCCTAATGGATCTGAAGTGTGTATGACTCTGTTTAGTGCAAACATTAGTGTAATGGAGTGGGAACCCAATCAGAACAGGACGTTCTCTTACTGCTCCAGAGGACTGTACTGACTGACCCCTCAAATGGACTTTAAAGTCAGTGTCTGTTGGAAGTATGTCCTTTGACCTACGCTCACTCTCTGTGGCAGTTTGACAGCTGGTGAACCAGAGTAAACGATGGGGAGGGGTTTAGTTAATGAAGCACAGCAAGCTTGATTCTGATTGGTCGCTGCGCCAAACGTAGGGTTCACATCTAGGGAAGGTAAATGTTTCATTAAGGAGGACTCCAGTGAGAATGTTTGGCTTGTTAAAAACAGGACTGGTGCCAAATTCGTCCACCGGTTTGTTAACGGGTCCTCCTCGTTTCTGAGACACGTCTAGCAGAGCTGTTGTACTGTGCAGCGTGGCGGGACCTGGCGGGACCTCCCCCCCCTGAACCCAGTGCCAAGCGTGCGGGTGTAGCAGCAGAATTGCCAGACTTCAGAGGGCTGTTGGGTATCTTCAGACTGCAGGAGGCGTGTGATTAGAGATCTGACACTGAGAAACAGCCCTGTTGCTACGTGAACAGCAGCAGTGTTGTGTGTTTTGAGGGAATAACAAAAGTTGTTTACATAAAAACCATAAAGATAAAAAAAAAACCCTCTGAGACGACTGAACATGGTTCATAATGAGGACATGAGTGAGAATTAAGAAATAAACACACACTCTCTCACTCACTTTCACCACACATACATACACACACTCTTTCACCACATATACACTCTCACTCTTGCCACTCATACACTCTCTCTCGTGCACTCCCACAACTCTGCTCACTTTCACCACACACACTCTCACTTTCACTCACTACACACACACACACACACACACACACACACACACTCTCTCAGCACCCACACACCATATACTCTCACTCTCACACCACACATACACAGCACACACATATATATTCTGACAGGCATACACTGTCTTTCTTTCTCTATACCTCTCACCACACACACACACACAGAGAAGCATGTGTAATGGGTCCTGTTTCCTGTAACACAGTGTTCTATGTTCCACACACACCACAGTGGGTAAGTAAGCATTATGGGATTAATTAGGCAGAACAGCATGAGAGTTCTAATGATGAACTGGGGGCTCTAGTTCCTCTGAACCCCAGCACAAGGTAAACTCATTACACACACACACACACACACACACACACACACACACACACACACACCTGAGCAAAACACACATACACAGACCCACACAATATACACACCCCACAGTCCTGTGTGTGTGTGTGCATGTGTGTGTGTGTATATGTGTGTCTGTGCGTGTGTGTGTGTGTGTGTGTGTGTCTGTGTGTGTGTGTGTGTGTGTGTAGTACACAGTGATGCTTTGTCTGTGTGTGTGTGTGTGTGTACAGGTTTGGCAATGGGTACACAGTGATGATTTGTCTGTGTGTGTGTGTGTGTGTGTGTGTGTGTGTGTGTGTGTGTGTGTGTGTGTGTGTGTGTGTGTGTGTGTGTGTGTGTGTGTACAGGTTTGGCGATGGATACACAGTGATAGTGCGTGTGAAGAGTGGTCTAGCTCATGTGAGTGCAGTAGAGGAGTTTGTTACTCAGACGTTTCCAGGAAGTGTCCTAAAGGAGAAACATCACAACACACTGCAGTACCAGATGCCACATGGAGAGGGCGCTCTCACACACATCTTCAGCCAATTCAGCAAAAACCAGCATGCTCTGGGAGTGGAGGACTACTCCGTCTCTCAGACTACACTGGACCAGGTATCACACACACACACACACACACACACACACACACACACACACACACACATACACACACACACACACACACACACACACACACACACACACACACACACAGTGTCCTTCAGCACACTAAGAAAGGTCAATTGTCTTCTTATCTTAGACTTAAAAGAGACTAACAATAAGAAAAGAGAAAAAAACATTAATCACAACACAAAACACTCGCACAGTCTCACACAAACAACATACCCAGATAAACACCCAGATAAACCAATACCCAGATAAATACCCAGATGACCCAATACCCAGATAAATACCCAGATAAACACCTAGATAACCCAATACCCAGATAAACACCAAGATGACATAATACCCAGATAAATACCCAGATAACTCAGTGCCCACATAAACACAAAGCTACTATATTTTCATAGACTTTCAAGGCAACGGATCCATCTGTACGCATCCATAAGGTGTGTGTGTGTGTGTGTGTGTGTGTGTGTGTGTGTGTGTGTGTGTGTGTGTGTGTGTGTGTGTGTGTGTGTGTGTGTGTACGTATGTAAACTTGTATGTCTGTATAAGAGAGGACATTTTTAGTTAGTTTGCCGTTCTGCAGTCTGTTCATACACAGCTAATACAATAAACAACAGAAACACACACTCTTTCATCTGAGAGTCTCAGAAATCACACACACACCCGCCAGTCATTTTCTCTCTCTTCCACCCTCACACCCTTACAAACACACACCCTTACACACCCACACACACCAAACACCCACACACACCCTTACACACCACCACCACACACACGAATGGGGGAACAGGCACCCAGAAAGGTGAGAATTTTAAATCATGTGTATTTGTCAAAAGGAAAAGAAAAGAAGATATGTCTCTACTCTCATATTCCCCCCCCCCTCTCTCTCTCTCTCTCTCTCTCTCACTCTATCTCTCCGCTCTCTCACTATCTCTGCTCTCTCTCTCCTCTGTCTCTCTGTTTCTCTTCTCTTTTTGTCTTTTCTTTCAGGTGTTTGTGAATTTTGCTCAGCAGCAGCACAGCTCAGAGGACGGTGTGTACGAGAACCCCGTCGATCTGAAGGACGAGATCCCAATGCAAAGATACTGATAACACACACACACACACACACACACACACACACACACACACACACACACACACACAAACATACACACACAAAAGACAAATAATCTTTTCTGGTAAATATCAGGCTCTTGGTGGTCTTCCCGTTAGATGCTCTTAGTAAATCACCTCAGGACTTCTCCTTTTGACATGAAATGATTAATGTTTACTGTAGAGACCTCAGGGACTCGAGGAGGAAATTTTCTTTTATTATTTGTAATAATTTTTAAATGTTTGCTGATTTTGATAGATTGTTTTTTTTTGGGGGGGGGGGGAGAAGGGGACGCACACTCTTGGCTTTTATGTTATCAATAAAGGTTTGTTGTTGCTTGCTGTTGGCAAGATGTGATTTTCTTTCAGGGATCATTTAGGATGAACAGACTGCCAAAGTGGTCAACCATGAGTGACCACACTTCTCCATGGCCCACGATCCCACTCAAGATGCTTACTCTAGGGGCGGGGCTATTGCATCAACACATTCCTGACCAAACACATTTTCCAGAGGTCGCTCCAAAAGTGAGAGTGACTGGTCTCCCAAGTAGCCCAGCTTTGAGCCAGTGCTCACAATGGCCACTACCCAGCAGTGCCTGGGACCCACCGTGTATCCAGTCCCACTGTGTATCTGGTCACACCGTGTATCTGGTCACACCGTGTATCCGGTCACACCGTGTATCCGGTCACACTGAGTATCTGGTCACACTGAGTATCTGGTCACACCGTGTATCCGGTCACACTGTGTATCTGGTCACACTGTGTATCTGGTCACACTGTGTATCCGGTCACACCGTGTATCCGGTCACACTGTGTATCCGGTCACACTGAGTATCTGGTCACACAGTGTATCCGGTCACAGTGTATCCGGTCACACCGTGTATCCGGTCACACAGTGTATCCGGTCACACCGTGTATCCGGTCACACCGTGTATCCGGTCACACCGTGTATCCGGTCACACTGAGTATCTGGTCACACTGAGTATCTGGTCACACCGTGTATTTGGTCACACCGTGTATCTGGTCACCCCCAGGTTTGACCCCCAGGTTTCCACCCTGAAATGCACAGACCTGCTAGGTCCTTGTTCCACTTCTACTGGTTCTGTGCTCCTACGCTTGTACACTTGAAACGCCATCACAAAGATGAAGTGCACACAGGCCGGAACACTGTTGGTGAAACACCACACAGCATTTTGAAACACACACACACCCACACACAGACGCAGCCCGGTCCACCTGCGTGCTGGTTTACTTTTCATCTGTATGTGCTGCTGTCTCTGGCGAGCTGCTGAGCCTCACGCAGGCCTACAGCGTGTTTGTGCTCCCAATTGCTCTGCGCACAGACAGATGATTAAACACGGGCACGTGCCGCTCAGACCGTAGGGTTTCATTTCAGAAAATCACACCTTGTCTTTGCTCTACGGGTGTCACAGGGAGGCACGTCACCTTTCGGCCTTCTCCCCCCCCTCCCCTCTCTCCTTCTCTCTCTCCTCCCCTCTCTCCTCCCCGCTCCCCTCTCTACCGTGTACTTTTATGTACACACATGACTCATGATTACTTCATGAGGACTTGAACTCCACCCCACCCATTTCTAATGTACTTCCTGCTACGCCTCAGTCTCCATAGCAACTCCAATATTGCAGACTTCACATGCTTCATGATGCTACTTCCATGAGCTAACACACAATCACGCACACACTGTAGACTTTAGTCACGTTAGTGTGTTAACACGAAAAGGTCGAGATACAGTTCCCTGGCTCAGATAACATCAGACTGATTCAAATCTTTTAACTATCTCAATAATCCATTGAATATTTCTGTTCCAACTCAGAACCTAGGCAAAATCACACAGAAGCTGTCTAATCCACACGTAATTGTCACAGTTTTTCACTCATGAAAAACTAAAGTTGCCAGGTTTGTTTTAATGGGCAGCTGTTTGTGAGGAATTGTCTTGACGTCAGAGCCTCAGTGTGGCCATGTTCGAACTGGTCCTGTTCGAACTGGTCCTGTTCGAACTGGTCCTGTTCAAACTGGTCATGTTCAAACTGGTCCTGTTTGAACTGGTCCTGTTTGAACTGGTCCTGTTCGAACTGGTCCTATCTGTGCACAAACCCACACTGAGCGTTCAGTGTCTTCAGGCCGGACACATAAACCATCCCCTGCTCCACCAAAAGCCTTTTTATGTCCATATCAGTACATAAAACATCCGTTTGTTTGTTCATCTAGTAAGAGAGACCCTGGCAGGCGATTTAATCGGTACCGGTACCTTTCAAACAAGACTTGCTAACATATGAACTGTTTTTAATTGTTACCTCACATGTCCAACACATTTAATTATAAGAGGGGACTTTTATTGTCCCTTTTTGACAATCTTCCTGAGCTATAATCCTTCTTGCCCCGCTAATGTTTTAAACATATCTATTCACTAAACATAACTGACGTTTTGAGATTTCAGCCGCTGCTCACAATGACTACACATTCTTCAACTGTCCATGAATTACATTTCATGATTGATTATTCTTTAATGGACTCTAAGTGAACGATGTTCTCCTCCCCTGAATGGTCTTAATATCTGACCGTTGTCTTGTTAGCATATAAGTAATTTAGAGGTTGAAAGTACAGTGGGTGTTTAATTCGAATTTTCTTTTTGAGCAGACATTGCGAGACCATGTTGTGTCTGCATTAAGGAATCTCTGGATTGTAGTGATACAGGAGGAGCTTCTAAATGGTTCTTAAGGATGGCACGTTCAGGACTTTTACTGGAGGACATATAACAGACTACAAGACAAAGTAAAAAAAAATCAACATGTAAAATATGATAGATTTAACTGTAGAATACCTCCATCCCGCTCTTCCCTACACCACCCTACTCCACCCTCGCTAGCAAAATGTAGTTAAAATATGTAATTGTCAGCATATTCTTCCTTCTAATTCTTTCTAATTGGATAAAAAATCTTTTATTAAAGCTTAAACAGAAATGATTTCAAGTGGATGAAGTGAGGTGTTCTCACAGCACGTCTGTCTAGAATCATATCAGTCTAGAATTATATCAGTCTAGAATCATATCAGTCTAGAATCATATCAGTCTAGAGGCTCACGAGCAAGTCAGGCTATCTGTAAACCCACATCTAGCCCGGGTGTAACTGCACACCTGGCTACTAGTAGAATGGCCTGGCTATAGTAGTATGTTATTTCAGTGCTTTCTGAATGATAGTACACACACCTAATGCTCACCTTATGAGCACCTGGGGCTCATCACCTTCTGGAAGAGGTTGTGTGTGTGTGTGTGTGTGTGTGTGTGTGTGTGTGTGTGTGTGTGTGTGTGTGTGTGTGTGTGTGTGTGTGTGTGTGTGTGTGTGTGTGTGTGTGTGTGTGTGTGTGTGTGTGTGTGTGTGTGTGTGTGTGTGTGTGTGTAAAAATGGTGTGTGTGAATAATTGATTCGGTTCACCTTCCCCATCCCTTTTAAATGAGTTCTTACACATTCATTACAATCTCTCACTCCCTCTCCTCATCACTCACTCCTTTTCACTCACTCCTTTTCACTCCCTCTCCTCATCACTCACTCCTTATCACTCCCTCTCCTCATCACTCACTCCTTATCACTCCCTCTCCTCATCACTCACTCCTTTTCACTCCCTCTCCTCATCACTCCTTCCTTTTCACTCCCTCTCCTCATCACTCACTCCTTATCACTCCCTCTACTCATCACTCACTCCTTATCACTCCCTCTCCTCATCACTCACTCCTTTTCACTCCCTCTCCTCATCACTCACTCCTTTTCACTCCCTCTCCTCATGACTCCCTCCTTATCTCTCCATCTCCCTGTCTCCCTCCCTCTTTTGTTCCTTTTCTCTCATCTCTCTGTTTCTCCTTATTTCTCATGCTGACGGTAATTGTCTTTTCAAATAATAATAATCCTGATGAGAAGGTTGATGAATATTGTGATTCTGATGTGGAAGGATGTTTTCACACACACAGCGGGACAGAGGACAGTGCACACACACTCATGGTCCTCATGTCCACACTACAGGTCCTCTTCCTCTGTCTCCCCTCCCTGTCCTCCGCTCTGTCTCAGGGTGTCTCTAGGTCAAGTCTGGATCAGGTCTGGGACCCAATTTGGTTATTTTGGGCATCTTTACCAGTTCTGCTTTGAAGGTTTGCCCTTTTAAACTCTGTGTGTGTGTGTGTGTGTGTGTGTGTGTGTGTGTGTGTGTGTGTGTGTGTGTGTGTGTGTGTGTGTACAAGTAATGAAGTGTTCACACCTGGGTAGGACACTGATTGCCACTCATTTACCAGATGTGTGTGTTCTGTTCGTTTCTCGCTCTAATATCTCCCCTGAGTTCCTGAGCACATCAACACTCTTTTTCCCACGGACTTGTGAATTGTGGCTTGTGAACTACTTTATTAAAATTTCTATTCTAATATCCAATCCAAAGTCTTCTACACTGCTTCCTCAAATGTTCAATTTTCCAATGGGCTCTAGACAGAATCCCGAACTACAGACACACAGTACATGGAATCAGCATTCAGAGGAGAACCACACACTCATCTTCAGTGTAGCATTCTAAACCTCTGAGCGCTGCAGTCTTTAAAACATTTGAGATATATATATATATATATATATATATATATATCACTCACACACACACACACACACACACACATTTATACGTTTTTGACCTCAAACATTAATTCCACAACATAGGAGACCAATCTGCATCTTCACTGTAGTGACTTGAATCATTCTGTGAGCCATTTGAAGTTAGCAGGAAACTGGCAGTTCAGGACCAGCGGTTGGTCTCAGCCAACGTGCCATCCCTGCATCCCAGAGGCTTTTAATTGGGCGAGACTGTTTTACAGCAATCTTTAGCCAACTGGTTCTCTGTAGCTGACATTCATCGCCTGTGCAAGAAAACAGAGACACCTTATACATTATGACGAACTACGCAGAGACAAACCCACTGATCATACAGACATGACAAAGCACTGCTAACGCAGGATGGAGAAGATCAGAGAGCCTCCCTCAAACAGACCTGACCCTGCGTGGCACGCAGACGTCCCAGCAGCACGGAGGGTCTGGGCGTCCTGGTCGTTACGTCTTTATGTGTGATGTATTTATCGTGAATAAAGATGGTCGCGAACCTAGAGTGGGAAAACAGCTAGAGTCTGTGCTTATAGACTGTTCTAGTAGCGTGAACCTAGAGTCTGTGCTTATAGACTGTTCTAGTAGCATGAACCTAGAGTCTGTGCTTATAGACTGTTCTAGTAGCGTGAACCTAGAGTCTGTGCATATAGACTGTTCTAGTAGCGTGAACCTAGAGTCTGTGCTTATAGACTGTTCTAGTAGCGTGAACCTAGAGTCTGTGCTTATAGACTGTTCTAATAGCGTGAACCTAGAGTCTGTGCTTATAGACTGTTCTAGTAGCGTGAACCTAGAGTCTGTGCTTATAGACTGTTCTAGTAGCGTGAACCTAGAGTCTGTGCATATAGACTGTTCTAGTAGCGTGAACCTAGAGTCTGTGCTTATAGACTGTTCTAGTAGCGTGAACGTAGAGTCTGTGCTTATAGACTGTTCTAGTAGCGTGAACCTAGAGTCTGTGCTTATAGACTGTTCTAGTATCGTGAACCTAGAGTCTGTGCTTATAGACTGTTCTAGTAGCGTGAACCTAGAGTCTGTGCTTATAGACTGTTCTAGTAGCGTGAACCTAGAGTCTGTGCTTATAGACTGTTCTAGTAGCGTGAACCTAGAGTCTGTGCTTATAGACTGTTCTAGTAGCGTGAACCTAGAGTCTGTGCTTATAGACTGTTCTAGTAGCGTGAACCTAGAGTCTGTGCATATAGACTGTTCTAGTAGCATGAACCTAGAGTCTGTGCATATAGACTGTTCTAGTAGCACGATCCTCTGGACTGGGTCTTTCCTGACTCACCGAACCTGCTACAGGTGACCGGAGAGATCGAGGGGAAGTGGGAGGAGCGATAGAGAGAAAGAGAGTGGGAGGGGTGAGAGATAGAGTAAGAGAGGGAGGGGTGAGAGAGAGAAAGTGTGGTAGGGGCTATAGAGTTAGAAAGAGTGGGAGGGGTGAGAGAGAGTAAGAGTGGGAGGGGCTATAGAGTGAGAAAGGTTGGGAGGGGTGAAAGAGAGAGTAAGAGTGGGAGGGGCTATAGAGTTATAAAGAGTGGGAGGAGTGAGAGAGAGAGAAAGAGTGGGGGTGACAGAAAGAGATAGAGTGGGAGGGGCTATAGCAGCGCCGCTCTGATTGGGGGGGGGGGGTGTCAGGTGGAGCTGCAGTCTGGCCATAGTTAGAGTTAATCTGACTCCATGCTGATTGTGATGGTCTAATCAACACACAAGATCTACCTTCCAGTACACACACACACACACACACACACACACACACACACACACACACACACACACACACACACACACACACACACACACACACGCAGGCTCCCACCGGATGTGCCTTCTACCACACACACACACAAATCTTCATCACACCTGCTTCCCACTGCACATCGTCATCCTCCCTTGAGACATGCCATGCACACATGACATGTGATGGTCTAATCAACACATAAGATCTACCTTCCAGTACACACACACACACACACACACACGCACACACACATACTCAGACACACACCCCAGACACCCATCAGATATGCAAACATGCAAATCAGTCCCACAACTAATCAGCCTTCCAGCACACACAATTGAATATACTGCAGAACCCCTGGGTGGTCACCTGTCTCCCCCCGCCTGCAGAACCCCTGGGTGGTCACCTGTCCCCCCCCCTGCAGAACCCCTGGGTGGTCACCTGTCTCTCCCCCTGCACTAAACTGGTTGCTCCTTTCCACAAATCAGTATTATTTTATCATGTCACTGGGTTACATATCAAACCTCTTATATTTCAGTGGGTTAACACACCACTTCATTCCTGTCCTACCAGTAAACCACAGTCTCCACGCTCTAACACTAGTCTGTTAGGATCTTTGCAACAATATGAAATACCAAAAACTAAAGTTGTCAGTAGTCAGTACATTCTCTCATTCCAAAGATCAGATGTGAAGATCGTTCTATGTAAATAATACAGCAGACTTTAACATTGCAAATGTGTTTGGTGAGTCACATTATTTATAACGTTTCTAACATTCATTCCTACGCCAAACTGAGCAGCTATGTTGGTTCTGGTGATAATTCTGTGTGCTGCGGTGTCGTGTCTCTGTCACCCATATGTCCTCCTGTTAGAGGTTATTAAAGTGGCCACCAAACCACCAAAGTGGTGACAAGCAAACACCAAATGTCTTTTGTTTCATATGCATATGAAATGTTAATGTGACCTTTGGCTTGGGTGGGACCAGAGATTGGCTGTGTGTGTGTGTGTGTGTGTGTGTGTGTGTGTGTGTGTGTGTGTGTGTGTGTGTGTGTGTGTGTGTGTGTGTGTGTGTGTGTGTGTGTGTGTGTGTGTGTGTGTGTGTAAAAGCTTTCTGGCAACACAGGGACTCATCGATTGGCAGGCTCAGAGGCTCAAGCAAAAGGGCACTCTTGGCCTCTCTGTGCGTTCCCCAGACACACACAGTTCACTCTGTCAAGGGCAGTGGTAAAGGGCAGGCATGTTGTGATGTCCAGAGCCCGCACTGCCAGGACCGGCCCCCAGCAGCCCTACAGCCCCCAGCCTGACGGGCAGGGTCGCAGGGTCCTACTGCCACTCACCTTCCTCACAGCAGTGAGAGGAGAGAGGAAGATGATGGTGAGGACCCATGTGGTTCTTGATTTGAGTGTCTGTGTGGTAGGGGCATATTCCACTCTGTGTAGGGACCAAACGGGTGGTGGTGGTGGTGGTGATGGAGGAACGTGCAGGAGCAGATTGATCAAATGATTCAGAAAAGGGGTTACGCAGTTCTGTGGAGTACCAGAGAATGACACACACATAGCAGGAACAAGACACAACATGCACACACACACACACACGTTGAAATACAACAGCATTAACACTCTATCTACAGTTTTACATGCGTGCTCACTGACTGACATCATGACAGTCTTGCTTTGATGTCACCATAAACACGACGGAACAAGTAAATAAAACAGATAAAGACATATCTCAAACCACAACGATCTGGAGTACACACACACACACACACACCCACACACACACACACACGCACGCACGCACGCACACGCGCGCGCACGCACACACACACACACACAAAACAGCCACAAACACAAGGCAGTACAACCCATACAAACACACACACTCGTACAAAAACCCATTGCAGACACAAACACACATATACGCATGTACAAACACCCATTACTATTACACACACACAAACTCACAAACACCCATTACAGACAGACACACACACACACACACACACACACACAAACTCACAAACACCCATTACAGACACACACACACACACACCAACTGGGAGCTGTGAGGTCTTTGTTTCAGCTGCATCAGGTCAGAAAATAATTCATCACAGCATCATCACCTAAAAATATGCCATCTGAGCACACGCGCGCGCACACACACACACACGCACGCACACACACACACACAGGGTTCTTGTTAACTACATCATAACCTGCAGTTCTCTCTCCCTTATAAAACCACATGGGTCTGACTCTGCTCAGCATAAGGATGTGAGGTGACACCCCAGAACAGCAGGACTTCCACCATAATGTGGGTTCAAGTGCTTTGACTCCCTGTGCAAATCTGTAAACTCGTACTGCAGTGCAAGATTAACCGAGATTAACCGAGATTAACAGAGATTAACAGAGATTAACCGAGATTAACCGAGATTAACAGAGATTAACCGAGATTAACAGAGATTTCCCATCTCTCCTCCTCTGTCTCTCCTTTTCCATCTCTCTCCTGTCTATTTCTCCTTCTCTTTATCTCTCCTTCTCTTTCTATCTCTCCTTATCCATCTCTTTCTCTCTCTATCTCTCCCTTTCCACCTCTTTCTCAAGTCAAGATGACTTTATTAGCATGCTAGTATAAAATACAATATTGCTAAAGCACTAAACATGTTTACGATTGTAACTTCCCATAACAGGGTGTCATGTTGGTGTGGTGGTTAGAGCTGTCACCTCTCAGCAAGGTGGTCTGGGTTTGATTCTCGAGCCGGGTCTTTCTGTGTGAGTTTGCATGTTCTCCCTGTGCTTGTGTGTGTCAACAATCGTATTAGTAATAATACATTTTAATGCAACTTAAATTTAACAAGTTATTTCAACTTGAAACATTTAGCAGAGGTTGGTGCATGTGTGTATGCGTGTGTGTGTATGCGTGTGTGTGTGTGTGTGTGTGTGTGTGTGTGTGTGTGTGTGTGTGTGTGTGTGTGTGTGTGTGTGTGTGTGTGTGTGTGCGTGTGTGCGCGTGTGTCCATGTGCGTCTACGGGTGATATTGTGGGAGGTAGGATTGAAGAAGGTGATGTCAGGTGATGACATGTTGCTACATATTTTGCACCACCAAGGGTTGATGTGTGTCCTACACCAAGACATGGACTGCCCACCGCTCTGGGCACGTGTGCACCACAGCCCCCTAGTAATCACTAGTGTGTGTGTGTGTGTGTGTGTGTGTGTGTGTGTGTGTGTGTGTGTGTGTGTGTGTGTGTGTGTGTGTGTGTGTGTTCTAACTGCACAGATGGGTAAAAATCAGAGGACAAATTTCGATTGCGGTGAAAAATCACAATTGACAAAATATGGCACATTAATTAACATAAAAAAATATTTCATGTTAGGTCATATTATTGAAGTTTGGGATTATGTTTTGTATCTTTAACGTGAAACTGTCACATATATTATTTAAGTGTTTCACAGTAAAGCACAGAGTGCATCTCTGTTTCAAGCTCCTGTCATGCAGTGACCACAGACGTTTCCTCTCTGGGTAGCAGGTCTTTCTGTCTCTGCCCTTTTCTACAGCTGAACTGTGCTGAACCAGTGGTGAGGATCTGTTTCTGTAGCTCTCACAGTACGCAGATTCTCTACCAATTCATAATCTCTTGGGTCTGTGGTGCCTTGAATGCGATGCCTTGAATGGTCTTTCTCTGAGACCAGTCTTTAAATACAGTCTTTTTCTGGGACTGGTCTTTATAAAAGGAGTCTTTCTCTGGGACTGTTCTTTAAATACAGACTTTTTCTGGGACTGGTCTTTATAAATGCAATCTTTCTCTGGGACTGGTCTTTATAAATGCAGTCTTTCTCTGGGACTGGTCTTTAAATACAGTCTTTTTCTGTGACTGGTCTTTATAAATGGAGTCTTTCTCTGGGACTGTTCTTTAAATACAGTCTTTTTCTGGGACTGGTCTTTATAAATGCAGTCTTTCTCTGGGACTGTTCTTTAAATACAGTCTTTTTCTGGGACTGGTCTTTATAAATGCAGTCTTTCTCTGGGACTGGTCTTTAAATACAGTCTTTTTCTGTGACTGGTCTTTATAAATGGAGTCTTTCTCTGGGACTGTTCTTTAAATACAGTCTTTTTCTGGGACTGGTCTTTATAAATGCAGTCTTTCTCTGGGACTGGTCTTTAAATACAGTCTTTTTCTGGGACTGGTCTATATAAATGCAGTCTATCTCTGGGACTGGTCTTTAAATACAGTATTTTTCTGGGACTGGGGTTTAAATAAATTTTTTCTCTGGGTCTGGCCATTAAAGGCACTCAGAAATGTAAGGATCTCTTTTGTATGTTTATTGATGGTGGAGATGGGCCCAATTCTGCCCTCTATGAATTGGTGGGCGTGTTCCTGTGGGGTTTTATAGTCATTTAGCAGAATTCTGCATGCGGGGCTTCTCTGGGATGCATGTCATATCTACTCCCATCTCTCCTCTCTATCTCTCCTTTTCCATCTCTCTCTCTCTCTCTCTCCCCCCTCCCCCCTTTCTTCCTTCTCTCGTCGGACAAACGAGTTAGACGGCACACACTCCTTTTATCTCTCTGAAGCAGATCAACAGGTCTCTCTCCCTTCCTGACATCATTCAGGCTACCTTTCTTCCACACTAAATCAATATTAATCTGCAGCGCCGCCTGTGAGGGCCCCGATACGCTTTTAATGGCAGGCGGCGGAGCTGAAGTGAGCAGCATGTTAATATGAGTGTGTTTTACTGAGGGGAGACTTTCACTCCTGTGGTGCGTCTCACTGGCACCCTTCCAGGCTGCAGGTATGGGAGCCACAGACGAGTGAAGCGGAGTCATTAAGTGCTTTTAGTGTGGACAGAATGAACACTCTTCTCGTCTGGTGTGTGTTGTGTGTTTAACAGATTCATAAGAGTGAAACAAATGCTCCTCTCTGGTCACCGTATTGCCTATACACTGGTTGCTGTGGTGACGGGGTCAAAAGAATAGGACTGAAGGTCTCCAGGACAATCTGTTCCCTCCCACACACACACACACACACACACACACATTTATACATAAACACACACAAACCTCTCACTCTGAGCCATATGGCCAGAGATCTGATGAAGGACACTCTGGTTGAGAAAATTATTATTGATGGTCTGAACCAAAACAAAGGGATGGAGAGATAGATAGAGAGATTTATGGAGAGATAGAAGGAGAGATGGAGAGAAGAAATAAGGGAAAGAGACAGAGGGCAGGAACACCACTGGCTTCTGAGAGGTGATGAAGTACTCGACCCATAATGCACTGGGTGTGTGTCCACACATCCCTGCATGTCCGTTCGTGCTCTGAACCTCATGTCTGTTCTTACAACTTACCGCTCCTGGTCCTGGTCCTGCTCCTGGACCTGGTCCTGGACCTGATCTCGCTGCATCTACATGAGCTCAGCAGGCCACAGCTAGAGTGTCCCCACAAATCCTGCTTCAGAAAAGTGACTAATTTAAGAAGTGACCATTTGAACCAACTGTGAGAGATCCATAAGAAATACCTTCTCACCTCAACCCTTTAATATTCTACTGTTGAACTAAACCAGTACATCGGACATGCAAACCAGCTTGGAACCTGTAAAAAGAGAAAAGACGTAAATAATATTAATTACATCCACACAATCAAACTCTCTGTACACACCTGAGGTGACCGAGTCTGACAGACGGTCCTCTGCGAGCACTCAATAAGGGTTAGTGCTTTTTTAATACTCACTCAGAACAGGCGCAAAAGTGGATTGGCAGAGATAAATCTGACCCTTTATGATAGAACACAAAAACAGGCTCTATTATGTTTGAGAAGAGCGGGTCCGAGGCCTGGCGAGGAGAGCGAGCTCACGGCCCATGAGATCGATAACCCAATAAGAGCCTGACTCCCAGCTCAGCTCGGCACACACGGCCCCTTCCACAGGACACGCCTACCCACATAAAGGACCTGCTAGCACTGGCCCAGCCGGCCTGAGCTTCACACAGCATTTGGGTGGGATTAGAGGACGCTGCAATGAACACTGAAACAGGGAGAGAGGGGGAGGGAGGGAGAGAGAGAGAGAGGGAAAGAGGGAGAGAACTTCCATGATAGTGATTTTTTTCTGATTTAACACTATAACTTATATAATATATATAGTATACATAGAATGAAAAGTTATATATGTCCCTCACAAGAATACATGACTCACGTAGACAGCCAGCCAGACAGACAGACACACACACACAAACACACACACACTTGCCGTTTCTCCGTAAATTGGTGTTTTCCTCCCCAAATGTTCTGACAGCCTGAAATGAAATGGACTGACAGTTCTGGGGTTTCCATGGCAACGGGTGATGTAGCTTGCAAAGATGTGTGTGAGATGTCTTCAGACCACCGTTCAACTTTATATTTTATTTTTCTTTCAAATGTTTCACTTTTCCCCTCTGCTCCGAGTATCAACGTAGGATTGGAATATTGCTTTGTGTACGCGTATAAAAGGCGAGATCCAGAAAGATCCCTTTAGCATCAGTGCTCACCGTCTCCTGGCTTGAATTTGAGTAGTTTGAGGTAAAACACAGAAGGAGATTAAAGTGAACGCCCGTTAGAGTTATTTACTATCCTGCAGCACTTGATTTGATGGGACCCCCTAAACGGATCGTGTGTGTAAGTCAGGCCAGATTTACTGTTCACAAGCTGAATCAACACATCAGCTGAATGACAAGCTCTTCATGAACTTCAAATCAGGTGTTTGGCAGAGAATGACACGAACCCAAAGTTGTTTCAACAGACATGGAACTGAGTTTCTACCAGTCAACCACATACCTGCATGAATCTAACGAACCTCCAGACTTGAGTTGAGTTGATGTGTCACTGCTGTTTTGTGATGGGACTGGATTCTGTAAAAGGCTAGGGTTAGGGGTTAAAGGTTAGGGGTCAGGGGTTAGGGTCAGGGTTAGCTCTCATAAGCTAACTGTAACAATGCCGATGCTAACACTGACACTGTTACCTCACTCCCCTCACTCCCCTCACTCCTCTCACTCCCCTCACTCCTCTCACTCCCCTCACTCCCCTCACTCCTCTCACTCCCCTCACTCCCCTCACTCCCCTCACTCCCCTCACTCCTCTCACTCCCCTCACTCCCCTCACTCCCCTCACTCCTCTCACTCCCCTCACTCCCCTCACTCCTCTCACTCCTCTCACTCCCCTCACTCCCCTCACTCCTCTCACTCCCCTCACTCCCCTCACTCCTCTCACTCCTCTCACTCCCCTCACTCCCCTCACTCCCCTCACTCCCCTCACTCCTCTCACTCCTCTCACTCCCCTCACTCCTCTCACTCCTCTCACTCCCTCTGCCTGTGCAGTCTCACACGGCCATCTGAAACCAACACCAGTGTTTCATTAGATGAATGAGAAGGGAACGATGGAGCTCAGAGTGGCGTCTGAATTGAGAGGGTTTAGAGAGCCATGAATTCCCCTGTTACACACAGACCTTGTAGTGATGACAGGCTAACGGTCCTCAGCCACGATGTTTAGAGCTATTAGCTATTACCAAGACTTTACAACCAGCTTCTCATATTCATTAGCACTAATTGTGCAAAATACTACTCAGACCAATCCAATTATTATCCTTTTACTCACACACACACACACACACACACAGTGCTTACAATTAATTAATTAGTTACACTTACAGTTAATTACTGTTTCAGTTCTGATATGGTTAAGGACGGATGCGCAAACACACACCCACACACACACACTCATGGGTGTAACTTTGCTTTGAAGAATGCAGGGGAATGAACCGAGTGTCCCATTGAGTGTAGCTGTCCCTCAGGTCCCTGTCATGTTTAAGACAGTCGTTGGGCACGTGTGTTCACAAAGCCGAGCTGGACTGAGGACAGAGGACCACTGTAGCTGGATGTGTTCTTCAAACCCGTCACTGTTGAACAACACATGGCGTTTCAGCATTGCAGTTTCAAATATATCTGTAACACTTTGCACAAAATGGAGCAGACAAAATGAGCGGTGCAGACACACACTCACACATGAATAAACATGACGGTTTATGAACATGATCCTCACTTTACACACACACAACACTGAGGTGATGGAAAGGATCATGATACCGACATGCAGCAAGATTCTGTGTGTGTGCGTATGTGTGTGTGTGTGTGTGTGTGTGTGTGCGTGTGCGTGTGCGTGTGCGTGTGTGTGTGTGTGTGTGTGTGTGTGCGTGTGCGTGTGCGTGTGTGTGTGTGTGTGTGTGTGTGTGTGTGTGATCTCTGATCAGGTGCCTGCTGTACAGATGGTCATTTTTTACCCCTCTCTGTGACCAGCCGTACTATTGCCAGGAGTCTAAGGTTACAAGGTCAAAGGTCATGCCACTCTACACACGTGTGAATCATCAAGGTGAGACAATTCTGCTTGGCTACTGCTGCCGGGAAAACACACACACACACACACACACACACACAAGCATACACAAATACTGTCCCATGCACACACTCCTGCAGCAGTACCTGATTGGTTATGAAACAGTGCCATCTGTTGGGGCAACAGGGTAGCTTGTGTGATCCAACGTTATTTCATGCCAAACTCTTCATAACTTCATTACTGTGTGGAGAGCTGTGGACTGCTCTGGAATGCAGGGAGCTTTATAATGACCAGACGTACATCTTTATAACCCTGTCTGAACATCCCAGCTGAGACATTGGTATTACTTGTACCAAGCTGAACCAAAGGACCCAGGAAGCTACACTATTAGACATGCATGTGCAACTACTCTGATTGGTCATTCCTGCGTGTGCAACTACTCTGATTGGCCATTCCTGCATGTGCAACTATTCTGATTGGCCATTCCTGCAGACTAAGGGTTACGGGTCATTAAATTAATGTGTGTTTGTCTGTTTCTGTATTTAGGAGTGATTGTGCATTTGTATGTGTGAGAAAGGTGTTTATTTAACCAAATATTTTACCACATTTCAGTATTTGTAGCAACTGCGACAATATGACCTTTTGACTGTTTTAGACTGATATAGCTTCAGCAATAGAAAAATCGGATGGAATATCCCACAAAACTCCTAAAGAATGTGTGTGTGTGTGTGTGTGTGTGTGTGAGAGAGAGAGAGAGAGAGAGAGAGAGAGAGACAGAGAGAGAGAGAGAGAGAGAGCGAGAGAGAGCACGCACATAAGGTGGTTTCTCAGCAGTAAGACTAAATGAATTTTGTTCAGGTGCTGGTGCAGCTTCAAAGCTCACATTCATCTCATCCACCAGGCCTAGTACATCTGGCAACCACACAAGCTAATTTGTCCATTTCATCCAGCTGTGATCTTGCTTTCATTTTGGTTGCCAGATTGATATTCCTACTCCGGTGGTGGTTTATTTGGAAAATTTTACTTTACACACACACACCCAGACTCATTCACTCTGTCTAACACACACACACACACACACCTAGACTCACTCACTCTCTCTAACACACACACACACCTAGACTCTCACTCTCTCTCTCACACACACACACACACACCTAGACTCACTCACTCTCTCTAATACACACACACACCCAGACTCACTCACCTACTCTAACACACAAACACCTAGACTCACTCACTCTCTCTTACACACACACACACACACACACACCCAGACTCATTCACTCTCTCTAACACACACACCTAGACTCACTCACTCTCTCTAACATACATACACACACACACACACACACACACACACACACACACACACCTAGACTCTCACTCTCTCTAACACACACACACACACACACACCTAGACTCACTCACTCTCTCTAACACACACCCACACATACCTAGACTCACTCACTCTCTCTAACACACACACACACCTAGACTCTCACTCTCTCTAACACACACACACACACACACACACACACACCTAGACTCACTCACTCTCTCTAATACACACACACACACCCAGACTCACTCACCTACTCTAACACACAAACACCTAGACTCACTCACTCTCTCTTACACACACACACACACACACACACACACCTAGACTCACTCACTCTCTCTAACACACACACACACACACACACACACACATGCACACACACACACACACACACCTAGACTCACTCACTCTCTAACACACACACACACACACACACACCTAGACTCACTCACTCTTTCTAACACACACACACACACACACACACCTAGACTCACTCACTCTTTCTAACACACACACCTAGACTCACTCACTCTCTCTAACACACACACACACACACACCTAGACTCACTCACTCTCTCTAACACACACACACACACACACACACACACCTAGACTCACTCACTCTCTCTAACACACACACACACACACACACACACACACACACCTAGACTCACTCACTCTTTCTAACACACACACACACACACACACCTAGACTCACTCACTCTTTCTAACACACACACACACACACCTAGACTCACGCACTCTTTCTAACACACACACACACACACACACACACACACACACACACACACACACACACACACACACACACACACACACACTCCATCAGACACTCACTCACTCACAAGGAGTCCTTACAAGGAGAGCATAACAAGTAAATACACCCAGAGAGTTAGTATAACACAATCACATTGCATTTAGAGACACTTCCTCCTGTCAATATTTTTAAAAACCTCCTAAAATCTACTCTTACAGAGCATTGCTTTTAAATATGATGTCCATGAGTCTATTTCTCTAAATGTATTGTCAGTTGTTTTTATGAGAATTGTCTTGTTTTAGTTGTTTTCTTTTTCCTTAGTGTATGTTGCATGTTTTAGTTTCATTCATATTTTATTTCTTTATTTGATTTTGTAGTTTGATTTTTGTCTTCAGTCCTCTTGCAGTTCTGTCCTGTGTCTTTGTATTTTTATTTTAAATGTTTAACTTGCTGCCTGCCACTCTTGGCCAGGACTCTCTGGAAGAAGAGCCATTGTGGCTCAATGGGACTTTTACCTGGTTAAACAAGGTAGAACACCTGTCCATAGTTTGTCTGTCCAGTGAGTGTGTGTGTGTGTGTGTGTGTGTATGCATGCATGTATTTGTCCAGACAGGTAGATTTTTGTTCATGAGCTTGACAGGTTAATATTGCTCAACCCCACGTTATGTCACACACACACAAACGTGTGAGCTGTTCATTTTTATCTGCAAATGAGACGTCAGAGAGCTATGGTTGCATTTTATTTCCACCAATCAGAGTGGCTCCATCCAGTTCAGTAGTTCTTATTTCTGAATTTGGATAATACTGAGACTACAAACAAAGAGCAAGATGCAGAAAGAATGATGTTCAGAATTGATTTAAGTAATAGATTTAAGTAATAGCATTAATCAAAGGCTCTCTCCCTCCCCTCTTCTCTCTCCCTTCCTCCCTCTCTCTCTCCCTCTGCCCCCTCTCTCTTCTTCTGTCTCCACTCTCTCTCTCTCTCTCTCTCTCTCTCTCTCTCTCTCTCTGTCATAGCAGTTCACATGTCCCCCTGATATTTGTATCTTCGGCTGTCCCAGTATGAGTGGTGATGAATTTTCCCTAGAATAGTATCGCCAGACACACCCAACTTATGAAAGAATAACAATTTTCAACAGAATAACAAGAACAACAGACAGGCATCGGTGGGGTGTGTGTGTGCTTCAAGTAAAGACATACTTGATTAATTCACTTATTCAGTCAGTCAGTCAGTCACAAATACAGAACTGGACTGATTACCTGGCACCTCTGAAACTGAAAAACTCATTACCAAAGTTTAAACAAACAATTCTGGACTCATGATACAATGATGTGGAACGTGAGACGTGTACACATGTGCACCTACGAGCCGAGACACCTGTGAGATGTGTATAACTGTGAGCTGTAAACACCTGCACACCTGTGAGACGTGCACATCTGTAAGCCGTGTACACCTTTGAGACATGTAAACCTGTACACCTGTGAGCCATCTACACCTGTGAGATATTTACATCGATCCTATTACTATCTGCATTACTGAGCACATCAGTTTCTTCACATGTGGCCTGTTTGAAGCAGCATTTGTCTCATGGTTACTACACGCAAGGGTGCCTCAAAGTCAATTTGTTATCCTCAGGTAGAAAATTATTATAATAAATAATATATAAATAAAATATATTAACAACAATATTATTATTGATGACTATATATAAAAAAGAAAATACTAATAACATGTAGTTACTAACTCATTACCTTACTATTAACTTAATAAACAACTTAATAAACATATCATCTGCATATATGTGACAGCACCAGCGTGACCTTACTAGATGTTACATGTTACATACTACATGTTAGCACAGAGATGACTCTCTCCTCCACACACACAAAAGCAGACACACACAACCGGGGAGAGACAAGACGAAACACGACATGCTATCAGGACTTTCCAACTGTACAATGAGTGCTGAGTGTTGCTTCACCAGAAATGTGCAAACCAGTTAGGTCAGGGTGTAAGACGTGCCCGTGGGACACATTTACATCAAACCACTTCCTACAGCTTTTGCATCGATGTTCCAAAGTACTTAGGATTCCTGAGTATTAACACAATGTACATATCCTACTAACATATCCAAGCACTTAGTCCTAATTAATTACATATCTAGGCATTAAATATTCCTATGTATTTACATGTCCAGGTGTTTAAGGTTCCTAAGTAGTTGCCTATCTAGGTATTTAATCTTCCTAAGCCAATTTTCCATCATTAATCTTCTACTATAGGTTACCACAGTTCTTCGAGCAGTGTGTGGTCTGTGTTACTAAAACATCTCTTTTGATCTCTCTAGATCATATCATGCTGTTACTATGGAGATGAGCAGGTTTTTATGAAGTGACAGATTCTTCCCGGTTGCTTCTCAAAGACATATGATGTAAAGTGGGAACAAAAGAAACAAGACTAAAGAAAAATGTTTCAGAGGTCAGATGTTTTAGAGGTCAGATGTTTTAGAGGTCAGATGTTTCAGAGGTCAGATGTGTCAGAGGTCAGATGTTTCAGAGGTCAGATGTGTCAGAGGTCAGATGTTTCAGAGGTCAGATAAGAGGGACACGTGTGTTCATGTGCACTCTGATTTATCACCATGTCCACTTTTTCCTGAAGTCAACCGCTGAAGACAAATCCTAATCGTTCTAACAGATCTCTGCCTCTCTCTCTCCCTCTCAATCTCTCCCTCTCTCTCTCTCCCTCTCAATGGGGGTTCTGTCACAATCCACCATGACTCCTCCCACAGTGGGGGTTCTGTCACGGTCCACCCTGACTCCTCCCATAGTGGGGGTTCTGTCACGGTCCACCCTGACTCCTCCCACAGTGGGGGTTCTGTCATGGTCCACCCTGACTCCTCCCACAGTGGGGGTTCTGTCACGGTCCACTCTGACTCCTCCCTCTGGCTTGTTTGTGGTGGTGCACACGTTCATGTGTATGTGTGCATCTGTATGGGTTACTCCTCTCACCTTGTTAACATTGTGTTGCACGTGTCTTGTTTTGATTGCATATTTAAGTGTGCATGTTTTTGTTGTCTATTTGTAAGAAATTACCATTCTGTGTTTAATAAACACACCTTATCATTACACAGCGACACTGTGTAACATCTAACTCATTTTCTTGAAAATCGATGCCTTCATTACTGTCCAGATTGATTGACTCATTAGTTTACCTATTTATTTGTGTATAGAAGTATTTCTGGACTCCCATCAGCCCTACAGGATCCAGAACCATCCCCATCAGCCCTACAGGATCCAGAACCATCTCCATCAGCCCTGTGGGATCCTGAACCATCACCATCAGCCCTAGAGGATCCTGAACCATCCCCATCAGCCCTGCAGGATCCTGAACCATCACCATCAGCCCTGCGGGATCCTGAACCATCTCCATCAGCCATGTGGGATCCTGAACCATCTCCATCAGCCCTGCGGGATCCTGAACCATCATCATCAGCCCTACAGGATCCTGAACCATCCCCATCAGCCCTAGAGGATCCTTAACCATCCCCATCAGCCCTACAGGTTCCAGAACCATCAGCATCAGCCCTACAGGATCCAAAACCATCACAATCAGCCCTACAGGATCCAGAACCATCCCCATCAGCTCTGTCGGATCCTGAACCATCTCCATCGGTCCTACAGGATCCTGAACCATCATCATCAGCCCTACAGGTTCCAGAACCATCCCCATCAGCCCCAGAGGATCCTGAACCATCCCCATCAGCCCTACAGGATACAGAACCATCTCCATCAGCCCTACAGGATCCAGAACCATCCCCATCAGCCCTGCGGGATCCTGAACCATCACCATCAGCCCTAGAGGATCCTGAACCATCCCCATCAGCCCTGCAGGATCCTGAACCATCACCATCAGCCCTGCGGGATCCTGAACCATAACCATCAGCCCTAGAAGATCCTGAACCATCCCCATCAGCCCTACAGGTTCCAGAACTATCACCATCAGCCCTACAGGATCCTGAACCATCCCCATCAGCCCTACAGGATCCTGAACCATCACCACCAGCCCTACAGGATCCAGAACCATCCCCATTAGCCCTACAGTATCCTGAGCCATCTCCATCAACCCTACAGGATCCAGAACCATCTCCATCAGCCCTGTGGGATCCTGAACCATCACCATCAGCCCTAGAGGATCCTGAACCATCTCCATCAGCCCTAAAGGATCCTGAACCATCTCCATCAGCCCTACAGGATCCAGAACCATCACCATCAGCCCTACAGGATTCAGAACCATCTCCATCAGCCCTACAGGATCCAGAACCATCCCCATCAGCCCTACAGGATACAGCCTGCTGTGTTGCCATGTCACACTCTTCTGGAACTAACATTTTCACTCACCTATAGTTTAGCATAGCACATGCTAATTGTGTGTCTAAACTGGAGTTTAATTCTAAGAGATAAGATCTATCATATCTCTGAATGAAACGGATCAGGTCATGAGAGAGACAGAGAAAGAGAGTGAGTGAGACAGTGAGATAGTGATAGTACAAAGATATACAATTAAAATTATGTGTGTAGACATAATTCACATTACTATGTCGCAATGTATAGGAATTTTTGAGTCACCATTTTTAAAATCAAATCAGAACCAAGGCTGGGTTGCCTGGGCGAGGGTGTCTGATGTTGAAAGACCCGAAACACCCGATGACCCCGGGTTACATCACTGATGTGTTCAGGAGCATCCTAGAGATGTATTTTACCTATTCTACATACTGTATGTCTATCACTGTGTATATTAATTCCCCAGTGCTGCACTGTGTTAGTCTGGCCATTAGGTGTGGCTATATACAGACAAGGGAAAGCGCACACAATAGTTCACTATAGCTTCGTTAAAGCTCATTATCTTTTGACGGGCCAATACGGCATGCAGAATTATTACGAATATTCATTCTACGTGTTTGTTCACCCAAATAATTACAATCAAATATCTTAAAGACATAGCTTAGGGGAGTCGAATAGCCAGAGTCGAGTCACATACTGCAGACATAATTTTGCTTGAGGGTCTTTTTATTCACATTAGCCACTACAGCCATACTATACCTCAGATGTATTAAAATATTATTTATTGCATTTGTATTGTTTTACGAAGCCAACAGCGGGTCGGTGTTTATTCTAATAGTCTAATATATGCTTGGTGATACGCTAATATCTCTGACTCCCATGATTTACAACCCTAGACTTCTTATTCCAACCTTCTCAGAAAATAAAACAATACTTCACACAGTCAAAGTTGCTAATTCATTTCAATTTTATTGTCTTTGGGATAAGAATTATTTAATGCCAACCATTACATTTATAGTTACGAAATAGAATACCGACGTACAAAAGACTTTAAATCAAGTCAGGCTATATGAATGTTGACAGGCGCTGTCTGTGGACCATTTGCTGCAAATGGAAGTTAAAAAAGGCAATATGGAGGCATAGCAGCGCGAGTATTACTAACAGCTATGCCAACATCTTGCCATCTTTTCTCTCCCAGCCGGAAACATTTCGCTCCTTTTCCTCGCGCGTGCATGTGGCCCAGAGCGCTGTCTTTCATGCAAAAACATCATTTAGGACCACAAATAGGAAAACGTTATATGACAGACAGAAATACGCTGAACATGTGTGGCGACACTTAAAATAAAAAAGTCCAAACG
Source organism: Brachyhypopomus gauderio (assembly GCF_052324685.1). Lineage (NCBI taxonomy): Eukaryota > Metazoa > Chordata > Actinopteri > Gymnotiformes > Hypopomidae > Brachyhypopomus > Brachyhypopomus gauderio. Next base: position 32,832 of record NW_027506949.1, read on the forward strand.
CTGTTATCCCAACAAAAAGTTTTCAACTCCCCCAAACTTGAGGTCGCAGCCTGCACGAGAGAAACTTACCTGACGGTTCCGTCCATGATGGTGGAACTGAGAATATGTTCTGGATAATCTAATGATTGCATCCTGCTGAACTTCACTTCTGTCCTACGCGTTCCGTACCATCCACCAGGTGCACGAATGGGAAATGTTCGAACTGGTCCCAGGTCGCGCGGGGTGTGTTGACTGGGGTGTGTTGAGCGAGCCAATATGCGCGCCCACGTCACGCGCCCACGAGCGTCACGGCGAACGATGCGGCGAGTAAGTTGGGGATCAACCTAAACAACATGATAAACATCTAAAACACATCACTGCGGTTCGGCAAACTCTTCATTTCGCTCTCTTCGTGCACATACGTCGTAAGGAGGTACTAATGGCACAGCCTATCCAAATGCACACGTGAGTCATCTGGTTTCATTGGAAGCCGCGTGCGTGTTCACTTCTTTCACTGAGTCAACCACGGCTCTTCTATGACTCAGTCCAACATCGACAACGTTGTTTTCTCTTTCTCAGCGATGCTACGTGTTTTATATAGTTTATGCCCTGGACACCGCAGTTTCACGGTGCTCTCCTCTCAAACCTTGTCAATTAGGTTACAGTGCTGTGCAACACAGCGTAGAAACAACCGTAGCACTACAAACCGTGCACTGGTGTTTAATAAGCCGGCTGCCCCCCTCACCCCCACCCTCACTCTCACCCCACCCTCACTCTCACCCCACCCTCACTCTCACCCCCACCCTCACTCTCACCCCACCCTCACTCTCACCCCACCCTCACTCTCACCCCCACCCTCACTCTCACCCCACCCTCACTCTCACCCCACCCTCACTCTCACCCCCACCCTCACTCTCACCCCACCCTCACTCTCCTCCCAGTCTGCAAACAGAAGTCAGGCTTGATATCTCGGTCACAACGTTCAATCCTCGAGCCTGACAGAGGTCGACGCCCGATTTCCACACCTTCCTGCCCTTTCAAATATTCACACTTCCCACGCGTTTCATTAGAAACACTTTTCAAAAATTAGATAGCCTATTGGAAATAACATCTTGTGAAATCGCAGAACAAATATGTATGAATAACAATGTGCAGTTTCAGAACATAAAACACTCGCGTGTTTCCCTTGTGCATATTCTGTCATGATGTTTCTTCATTGCAGCAACGTTGTAGAGCAAGAACTTCTTCTTCTGTAGAACTGCACTCTGTGCACGAGCGCCTGCCGCGTGCTGTTGGTGGACCCAGACCGCAGCACACCTGTTGCCACCCTGCGCTTTCACGCAGAGCTCGCGCGGATCCCCCAACAGGCTGCGGGTTCTACCCGAGAAAAACCCGCACGAGCCACGACCCGTATAGACCTGCTGTTAGTGGGTCCAGGTGTGCAGGATATTCGCCTCATATATAAACTTCACGAGGTTATCAGTAATCAGCGCGTGATTTTCTCCATGCTAGAGGATGTTTTCATCATAGCCCTGCATATTAAGCCTGCAAGGTGTGTGTGTGTGTGTGTGTGTGTGTGTGTGTGTGTGTGTGTGCGTGCGTGCGTGCGTGCGTGCGTGTGTGGGGGGGCACACAAGAAAGAATTACAGAAAAAGTCGCTGTGGTGATTTTGTTTTTTCCGATTGTTTAATGTCTCGGAATTTCCTCCAGTATAACTTTGATCCTAGTTATAGCTTAAGCATTCCTCCGGTATAACGTTTGTCCTATTTATAGCTTAAACATCGCCACTCTAGGCGTCTAGCACAGACCCCGCGGTGGTCCAGAGGTGATCAGAGGTGACCCCGCGCTGAGTCAAACTGAATCACCCGATCTCAAGTTCTGTGGAGCCGGTGACGCCACCGCACGCGGCTTGAGCCACGCACATCCACGCGGCGCATATGGTAGTAATAAACGCCCCCGCGCGCTGGGTGAGAGAGTCACACGTGTCTACGCGTCTCCACGACGGGGGAAGTCCCAGCGACGTGGGCCGGTACATGAACTAAAGCTGACGGCACATGCATATTTAAAACACATATTTAAAATTTAAACGCACTGATTTTATTATCGTTATGCAATAAATATGACCGCAACTAGACAGTGATTATTTAGAAGTACAGGTTGCAAGCTAAGTATGTTTATTCTCCTTCGGTGACCCTTACTGTGTACAAACGGCCTGCATTTTCGAGGATTTTAATACTTAAATTTTAATATAGTGAGTGCTGCATTATCACCCAAAACCAAATAAGCGCGCGCGCACGCACGCGCGCACATACATACAACAGTCATTGATCGTAACAGAAGAGGTTTTAATCACCCACATTTGTCTTTTGGAGGTTTCGTAACTCTATGAAATATTAAGCTCACTCAATGCCCGCTTTATTCAACATGAACCTCCCGCCTTGTTTAAGCGGCCAGTTTCAGACTGGAATCTCTGATCCTGAAACAGTACAAGTGACCAGGTGCGCGCTGTTTCACCCCAGTGCCGAGTATTGATCACACCTGGGTGGAGGACTATACTGGACACTTACACGGCCATAGAGGGATGACACACACGTGCCTGCGAGTTAAGAGTGTGTCAGACTATATATTCAAATATAGTTTTTTTTTAAGCGAAAAACGCACACACGAACGCTTTCATGAGACGACTTATCTTACCTTCGTTAAAATGCTCAGTCCGTACTTTGATGTGTGCGTCTATATTCTTCAAAGTCGACATGTTGTCTCTAATAATGTGCAGGGAGCGCTTATATACGCGTCTACTCTGAGTCCCCAGCTGTAGTAACACTGAAGTCGTGTGGGATGGGAAACCCAGTTCGTTATCTCGGAACATCCACCTCCAGATTAAAGGGGAACTGTTGGGCCTTTATCAGATCTCGTGTGAAGCTCATATTTGTTGTATCACGCTTACGAGAAATATATACGAAGTTGATCCTTCTCAAGAAAGGATTCTGTAATCAATACAGCAGAAATACTTCTGAAATTCACATAAGGGAGTTTTCTCTGAGTCTAGGACGGTTGTAGAGGAAAATCTGTGTTAAACCGTTAAATAAGATATACGAGCATGGATTCGACATGTTCTGAATAATATAAAATATAGCAAACACTCGTACTTTAAAGTAACTATGATGAGAAACATGCTAATGACCGGTAAATTATAAAATGTCTATCTGTTCAAGTCATGTGCTCACATGCAAATAACATGCTTTATTTCTCATTTTTAACGTTATGGGACCCGCTACTAAAAAGCCGCCACTGGTTATAGTGTCTGACTGCGGTGCTGACCCAGAGGCAGCGGAATCCCTGCAGTTCCTTTATTCTCCATACGGGGGCAGTACATTACTACTGTTTCTACCACATCCGCGTCCGACTATTTCAGAGATGAAGGTTATGTGCGCTAGCTGGAAAGGGGAATTCCTTCATTGTGACACTGTTTTCTGAGCGCACAATAATACTCACTAGAAAAGCACTAGAAAAATAAACATTCAGGTAAAGGCCAACCCACACATCACCTCCAGAGATTTGCTCTGGCAGCATCTGGGATAAATGTACATTCATCTATAATTAGGCACAAAAAATAGATGGCATACGTGGGAGAGTTGCTAGAAGGAAGTCTCTGTTCTCAAGAAAGAACAAAGTTGCCTGTTTAAACTTGCCAGAGAGCACTTGGACAAACCAGAGGCTTTCTGGAAGTCCATTCTCTGGACAGATGAGTCCAAAATGTAATTATTTGGCCACAGTCACAGGTGCCGTGTTTGGAGAGAAGCCAACACTGCATTTAGAGAAGAACCTCCTCCCGGCAGTGAAGCATGGAGGGGAAATGTGAACATCTGGGTCTGCTCTTAGGCCTCAGGACCTGGATGACTCCATATTATCCAGGGAACCATGCACCTATTCCCAGGACCATCAACCCATTCTCGACCAGAATCTCCCACCATCAGTCAGGGAGATGAAGTTAGGACGGAAATGGATTTTCTAACAAGACAACGGCCCAAAACAATTCAGCAAAACTACCAAGGAATGGGTTAAAAGAAAAGATTTGTATTCTGGATTGGCCCAGTCAACGTCTGGACCTCAATCCTGTAGAAATGCTGTGGAAGACGTGAAGCGGGTGGTGCACACCAGATGTTCCTCCAGCATCTCTCAACTGGTGGAGATCTGCAAGGAGGAGTGGGCAGAAATCACAAAAAGTAGACGTGACACACTCGATTGTGTTTACAGAAGACATTTGGTTGGTGTAGCAGTTGCAGAAGGAGGTGCCATAAGATACTAACTAAAAAGCTTCACAAACTTCTGAACTTGGCAGATTTTCAGTTTTTGGAGAGAAAATTGATATTGTTCAATAAATAACACAAATATTTCTTTCTGTGTCCTTGATGTAGAAGGTCTGCTTTACAAATGGCGATTTAGATGTTCATTTCCTAAGATTTTTAAAATTGTTTTGCAACAATGATCATGTCTGCCATATAGGATGGCAACATAACTACTGCCATCACAATAGATATCCATTGTCCATTACTCTATTGCCATAACAGAAACAAAGTCGTCATAAGTATAACATTCAGTCTAGTCGTTTCTAAATAGTTTCTTTGTTTCTTTTTTCTTGTCCATTATTTTGGCCTGTTCCTTACACTGTTCCTCATTAATCTTGGTGAGGAAGTATAGTGAGTGAACCTGTTCCTCTACTGTCCTGTGGAAGGAACATGCACACTTTTAGAGATCTTTAGGTTTCTATATTTAGAAAGTGGACATCTACACTTCTCAAAAAAACAAAAGGTAACACATAAAACACACATCAAGTCTTGGTGAACAAAAGATACAACTTTACTGATGTAAATTGTGCACTTAGTTGAGAACAAAATTACATGTGGAAGCCAAAATTGGACCTGCCAATGCTGGTGTTCTCACGAAAGGCAGTCGAGCTGTACGGTGCTAGGCTGTGAGGTCCCACTAGAGGGCGCTGACCTTCACGGAGTCTGTTTCTGATAGTTTAGGCAGAAATGTGTGCACCTGTAGCCTGCTGGAGGTCACCCTGTAGGGTTCTGGAGGTCATCTTGTAGGGTTCTGGAGGTCACCATGTAGGATTCTGGAGGTCACCCTGTAGGGTTCTGGAGGTCACCCTGTAGGGTTCTGGAGGTCATCTTGTAGGGTTCTGGAGGTCACCATGTAGGATTCTGGAGGTCATCTTGTAGGGTTCTGGAGGTCATCTTGTAGGGTTCTGGAGGTCATCTTGTAGGGTTCTCACACGGAGGAGCAGACGCTGGTCCTGCTGCCGGGTTGATGACCTTCTACGACCACGTCCAGCTCTCCTCGTGTAACGGTCCATGTCTGGTATCTCCTCCGTGCTCTTGACACTGTGCCGAAGGACACAACCTTCTTGTCATGGTACGTATGGAGGTGCCATTCTGGAGGAGCTGGACTACATGTGTAACCTGAATAGACTCCAGGTACCATCTCGAGATACCAGTAGTGATGAGGACTCTAGCAAACCACAAAACTACAGAATTGTAGAGAGGAACCAATCAGGGAGGAGAAGGGCAGAGTTACAGTCTGTGACTCCAAACCATCAATATAGTCAAATTCAATAGCTAAATTCACTGCTCAGAAGACCACTCTCTATCGTTTAGTCTTTCCAATCATAAATTACTATTTATTGGCAAAAACAATGAAATGTTACAACAATATGGATTCAAGACTCATCACTCCTGCAGTACCACAGGTCAGTCTTCACAGGCACACATATCACATATAACCATACACATTACATTTGAGATCCATGCTTTCAAATGGACCCGACTTTATTTAAAAAAGCATTGGCATTTGATATTAAAATACTGCTCACGTCACATATTTACCTATAGGCCTATTTTATTGATGTATCACATATGACATATATAACTCTTACCACTGTTTCAAATGAGCAAACTGCAAACATATCTATGCGTTTTCCCCACACTAGTGACCATTTTGAATTGAATGAGATCGTCATAACACGTTTGCCTGTAGTTACTCTACATGTGGTAAAATTGCCTTTTACCGCGGTCCTCTACATAGCAGTCTATAGTTAAATCCACCTCCAGAAAGACTGAGATCAGCCCAACCATAATACGCAGGTCGGATATTTTCTAAAGATGTAAGAACTTTCTACTCATGCGTGGCTGTCCTCGCAGGCCAGATAAGGATCGTATCACAGCGCAACTCGGGAAAGGAATTTTAATGACTTATGGTTAATGACTGTGCAAATAAATGTCTATGATGTTATTGGTTCGTTTAAAAAATGTATTCGTTCTGAAACATTTCTGGCACTGAAACCTTACACGACTCCTGCCTTCTGTGCCTGTTGCCTCATAAGCCGTGTAATGTCGTAAAACGTTCAGCTTCTGCGCTTGAGTAACTGCAACAAGGTCTTTGCAAACAGCCCAACACGCCTTGACGGCAGGGAGAAGGTCGTTGATGATTCATCTCAATGGATCTCTTTGATCCTGGGCAGCACACCTGTAGACGACTCGAACTGTGACCGAGATGGTGCTCGAAACCAACAGGGACCGACTTGAATGATGTTTGAAACACGAACTGATTCACAATGAAAGGTGTGCAGAAGTGTGTGCGGATCTCCTGGCGAAGATCTCGCGTGTTCTCCGGTTTAGCGCTGCGGCAGAGGCGCAACTGACCACGCGCGTGTCGTGCGCCACCGGTTCGGTCCATCAATGATTAATGGCTATATTTAACTTTATATTTTCGTCACGAACGTGTTGCGTAATACGGCTCTTCGTGATCGTTATCGGAGATCTTATATCGGTGTTTCCCGCTCGTTAAGTCTTCAGAGATCCGAGGGCAAAACCGAGCTGCGGGCTTTGCTCGAGCACGTGGGAGCGGTTCGGGCGTCAAGGTGTGTTCCGCAGGTGAGGTGAGACGCGGGAGGGAGGGGCGCGTTGCTACTGACAACTCCTAAATCAAAGGCGAGCTCATATCCCGGGAAATGCCTCTCGTGCCTGTTCAGATATGCTCTGCAGCGTGTCTGGAAGCGCGAGCGGATTTTGACAGCGGGTGTCACTCACGTCTAGGTGCGCGAGGAGTCCTCCAAATGACGCAACTCTCCCACGCACACAGGTCTGAGGAGGGTTGTATCACAGTCTCAACAGGGACGTCGCCCTACACAAGGAGCCCGACTCCGGCGCCAAGAGGAAACGGTTCGGCGGAGACGCCCGTCCACAAATGTACGTCCTCGAGCGTTCCGCGGCCACCGGACAGCCCGTCTCGCGCACTTTAGTTGCGTGTTTGTCGCTGTTACTTCTGCAGCCCAGCACGCGTGCTGCACGGGTGGTAAGTGTGTTTGAAAAAGTTTGATCTTAAAAGGCACATTGTGATGATTTAGTCGCGTTAAACGCTCATGATCGGTATTATTCGGTTCTTATATGCATTTGTTTTGTATTTTGACCTCTCTCTCTCTCTCTCTCTCTCTCTCTCGCTCGCTCTCTCTCTCTCTCTCTCTCTCTCTCTCTCTCTCTCTCTCTCTCTCTCTCTCTCTCTCTCTGCCCCCCAAGCGCAAGGAGCCCCCCGGTATCGACACGGTGCTGTCCACGCCGTCGCTCAGTCAAAGTCAGAAAGGTGTGTCACTTCCCCTATAGCTGAGGTTACAGCATGCTTGCGCAGAGACTCTTACTCGCATTTGGGCTGACGGTGTTTAAGGTTGATTTGATATTTTACTCGAGGTATATAAATAGGTACAACATGGCTTTCCGTTTGTACTGTGAGTTAAGGTAAATGCTGTGTTAGTTGATGACTGTTAAGAAATATGGTTATTTGATGTATATAGATACAGGCACACTGTAATTCATAAATGTGTGTGTGTGTGTGTGTGTGTGTGTGTGTGTGTGTGTGTGTGTGTGTGTGTTTCAGTCCTTACCACAGATGGAAGGGAGTGTAAGTTTCCGTTCAGGCTGGGTGGAACTGTTTATCATCAGTGCATTTCAGTCACCTCAAGCAGAAGATGGTGAGTTTCTACATGCAACAGAAAACACACACACACACACACACACACACACACACATGGTCATCTTCTCCATCACACTCACATTCATACCCTCCCTCTTTTGTTCTCTTTTGTGTGTATATATATGTGTGTTAAAGATTTCTCTCTCTCTCTCTCTCTCACACACACACACACACACACACACACACACACACACACACACACACACACACACACACACACAAATACACACACACAGTTGCTATGACATTTTAATGTAAACAAGCACACTACACCCTCCCACAGTTAAGTGTTTAGGTGTTCCTGCATAAGGGGTGTGTGTGTGTGTGTGTGTGTGTGTGTGTGTGTGTGTGTGTGTGTGTGTGTGTGTGTGTGTGTGTGTGTGTGTGTGTGTGTGTCTGCTGACCTCTGAAGCAGTTCCCCTGTTGTGTGATTCATATGCGTCACCCTTGTTGATAATGGCATATTCAAGTAGGAGATGTATTTCCATTCTAAACATAGGAGCTTTAGTGTTTCTGTTTCAGATGCCAGACAGCATTTATTCTAAAGTGTGTAAACCCTGTAGTACCTGCAGTGGGGGAAAGGGGAGGGTCTGTGAGATAAAGCCATGTGTTCATAGGCAGGAGACCAACACTGTGGACACTGATATTGGGTTTGGCCAATCAGAGTGCACACTGATATTGGGTTTGGCCAATCAGAGTGGTAGCAGAAGAAGCGGTACTAGAGAGATGATGTTGACTAGCAGAAGATGTTGCTGCTATTATATGTTTACTAATTTGAGTAAACTATGTTTACTAATTTGGCAAATTAACTTGGTTAACTCTTTGATTGTTTTGTGCATACGTCATAGGTGTTCTCTCACACATAACTTCGACCGGGACCTGGAGTGGGGTTACTGTGGTCCACGCACACGCCTTTTCAGTGGTGAGAGGAACATTCCACACCAGCACCCCTACACACAAGAGGGAGCTGGGATTAGAGTCCTTCCCTACACACAAGAGGGAGCTGGGATTAGAGTCCTTCCCTACACACAAGAGGGAGCTGGGATTAGAGTCCTTCCCTACACACAAGAGGGAGCTGGGATTAGAGTCCTTCCCTACACACATGGAGTATCTGGAATTAGAGTCCTTCCCTACACACATGGGGGAGCTGGAATTAGAGTCCTTCCCTACACACAAGAGGGAGCTGGGATTAGAGTCCTTCCCTACACACATGGAGTATCTGGAATTAGAGTCCTTCCCTACACACATGGAGTATCTGGAATTAGAGTCCTTCCCTACACACATGGGGGAGCTGGGATTAGAGTCCTTCCCTACACACATGGGGTATCTGGGATTAGAGTCCTTCCCTACACACAGGAGGGAGCTGGGATTAGAGTCCTTCCCTACACACATGGGGGAGCTGGGATTAAAGTCCTTCCTTACACACAAGGGGGAGCTGGGATTAGAGTCCTTCCCTACACACATGGAGTATCTGGAATTAGAGTCCTTCCCTACACACATGGGGTATCTGGGATTAGAGTCCTTCCCTACACACATGGGGGAGCTGGGATTAGAGTCCTTTCCTAAACACATGGGGGAGCTGGGATTAGAGTCCTTCCCTACACACAAGAGGGAGCTGGGATTAAGGTATTTATGGCCTGAGCTCATCAGATGGGGGAGCAGTATGTGTGTGTGCGTGCAGAGTGATGTGAGAACTTCCAACATGTGTTGAGGTGAATCAACACACTAAGGGCATGCAGACATATGCGGATGCAAGCAGTGTGTGTGTATATATATATATATATATATATGTGTGTGTGTGTGTGTGTGTGTGTGTGTGTGTGTGTGTGTGTGTGTGTGTGAGAGTGTGTGGGTGGGTGTTTGTATAGAGTTTACTTTAAATGCAGTCCATAAGGATATACAAGAGCATGTTAGTTACTGGTTGCAGTGCGTAGATGTTGAGCAGTTAGTCATTTCTAAATTAGTTTGTTTATTCAAGCTGAAGTGATTCACTGGAATGTCTTTGGATAGTGGCTGAGGAGATCCCAGTATACGAGGGGTTTCCAGTATACAAGGGGTTTCCAGTATACGAGGAGTTTCCAGTATACGAGGAGATCCCAGTATATGAGGAGATCCCAGTATACGAGGAGATCCCAGTATACGAGGAGTTCCCAGTATACGAGGAGTTCCCAGTATACGAGGAGATCCCAGTATACGAGGAGATCCCAGTATACGAGGAGATCCCAGTATACGAGGAGTTCCCAGTATACGAGGAGTTTCCAGTATACGAGGAGTTCCCAGTATACGAGGAGCTGCTGGTATGAGTTTGTTTTTGCCCTCTCTCGTCTCCAGCGGTGCTTCATGGTGTGGGTGAGAGCCGCGTGTGCCAGCCCAACCCCTGCCAAAATGGAGGCGTGTGCACCGCAGTGCCCTACAGGCTCACGTTTGAGTGTACGTGTCCCGCCTCCTTTACTGGGGCCCTGTGTGAGCTGAGTGAGTGAACACACACACCACACACACACCACACACCACACACACACACACACACACACACACACACACACACACACACACACACACACACACACGCACACACACACACACACCACACGCACACACACACGCACACACACCACACACCACACGCACACACACACACACACCACACACACACGCACACACACACCACACACCACATGCACACACACCACACACCACACGCACACGCACACACACACACACACACCACACGCACACACACACACACACACACACACACACACACACACACACACACACACACACACCACACACCACACGCACACACACACACACACACACACACACGTGTGCGTGCACACATGCACACACTCCACATGCATCCACAAATACACACATGCAGAAACATAAGTGTGCAGAAAGACATACACATGCAACACGTATAAAAAAGTAATTATCATTGTTTGCGAGTGTGTGTGTGTGTGTGTGTGTGTGTGTGTGTGTGTGTGTGTGTGTGTGTGTGTGTGTGTGTGTGTGTGTGTGTGTGTGTGTTGTGATTCTATGAGAATTCTCCTGGGTAAAACAGGCAATTTTCCACTGAACAGGTCACTTTCAGTTTAAATGTGAAACTTGCTGTGGGAGACCAGAGTGTAAAATGGCTTCACACACACACACACACACACACACACACACACACACACACACACACACACACACATTCACACACAACCCCGTGATTAGCTTCTCTTTCACCAGGCTAATGACTACCTTTCACCTTTTACAGTCTCTGGTTACCTCTCAGCTCTTTCATCTCTGGTCACTATCTCATCATCTGTTCTGGTTGGCAGACTCGTGTTCAGATTTCGTTCTGATTGGCTGAGGGATGGAATGACCTAAGGGTCACTCCTTGTGATGCCTGCAAATGAGCGATCAATAGTGCATTAGCATGTAATAACTGTTTCATTTTTACCGACAGTCAGAATCACCTTTTATGTGTCATTGTGGCATATACAAACCGACTGGTTTAATTGAGATCAGATATTTTAATCATGATGATTTAAAAAAATGCTTAGTTTATGATACATTATGCTACTTGATTAATGCTAAATTACTGTCATTAACCTGTAAGGAATGTGTGAGTGACTCTCTCACGTCCTTTGTCCATCGGTTGCTTCTGCAGTTGGCAGTTGGTTGTTATTGGCCGAGTTATTTGAAGTTGGCTGAGGGTGGATTGCCATTAAATTGATATGTAAGGTGTAAGTGAAGTGATTTGTTGGAACAAGCTTGCAGTGCTGACCTAACAGGAGTTGGACGGTGGCCATAAATGCCTTTTAACTGTTAATGAGCTCCAGATGTCCTGTGTTTGGGAGAGACGGTGAGGTCACGGGCCTCGTTACTGCCTTCGTCAGTTTGGTTATTTAGTAGTGGAAAAACTGACGCTACAGGGTTCCTTCAGAGTCTGCTCTCATTGGTGGAGATGTAGTCTTGTGTGCGTCCTCCTTCTGGATTGGTGGAGACCTGTTCCGAGCGTCTGTTCTTCATTGTGATTGGCAGAGAAGTGCTATGAGTCACTCCACTGGCGGCATTATGACATCGGCGACAGCTGGGGAAGAATCCGTATGCGTAACGTCGAGCAGTGCACATGTGGCCCTGGGGGCGTGTCCTGCCTGCGGGTGCGTTACACAGGTACCGCCCACATCACTAAGACATCTATACACATGCTGGACTCCACGTGTATGTTCTCATACTGTTTGGATTGATAACTTTTGTGATGTCATTTAGTAATCAAGCAGTTTTAAAATAAACATCAACATATAAGCACATAAACATTAGAAGAATCATTAGAAGAGGCTTTATTAGAACTGTGCTTGAACCTTAGCAGCCACAACACATCTCAGAACTGCTCTTCCAACTTACCCATATACAGCATAATGTATGAGAGCTGAAATCTGTTTTGTGTGTGTGTGTGTGTGTGTGTGTGTGTGTGTGTGTGTGTGTGTGTGTGTGTGTTTGTGTGTGTGTGTAGTGTGTCAAAGTAATCCTTGTGAGAATGAGGGTACCTGCAGAATAATTGAAATGACAGGAGAACAGGTGTGTGCCTGCAGACCAGGATACAGCGGAGCACACTGCAACATCAGTGAGTACTCACACACACACACACACACACACACACACACAAACACACACACACACACGAACACACACACACACACACACACACACACACACACACACACACACACACACACACACACACACACACACACACACACACACACACACACACACACACACACTCACTCACTCACTCACTCACTCAGTGTTCAGTGTTATAAATGCTACCTGTACCTGTTTATGTCTCTTTCTGTAATGGACTAGTGTCTGAAGAAAAGTGCTATAAGGGCTCCGGCGAACATTACCGTGGCGTTGCTAACACTACGCTCTCTGGCGCCCCCTGCCTGCCATGGAATTCTGACCTGCTGTATGATGAGATTTCTGTGGACACCATGTATAGCACATCCTTCAAGGGACTGGGTGATCACTCCTTCTGCAGGTAACACATTACCACGACCACACGTCTCAACGTAGGGCTGCTGTGTGGGGCACACATGTGACGCGTCTTCATATACAGTGTTTACTGAACCAGACTCTTCCGTGTTAGGAACTTCACATTAACTTTAAACAACACTAACACAGAGCTGAAAGATCTCTACTCAACACTAACACATTACTGAAAGATCTCAACTCAACACTAACACTACTGAATAACATCAGTACATCATGTTCGTGCAGTGGGCCAACACGCAGAAATTAAAAGTACCAAAGTTTCCTGTCGTCCCACTTTGGAAACTTCACTTGATCGTGATTGATGAAATGCCTCCAGATGACACTGAAAGTTAAGCCTAGAACAGCCAAGAACATTCAAGAAATATTTCAGAATATTCCAGAACATACCAGAACATTAATGGCATCCTCTATCAGCTTGTTCCTAGTGCGTGCTGCTGTTTCACTGTTCTGATTGGATGTTTGGTCATGGGTGTGGCTAACTAACTGATGTGGTCTCTAATTGGCTGTGTGCTTGCCATGCAGGAACCCTGATCAGGACAAGATGCCATGGTGTTACACCATAACCGATGGAGCAATTTCCTGGGAATACTGTGATGTGCCTTTATGTCCCATAATGCCATGTGAGTCCAATACAGCTGACTACCGAGGGGTTAAACATAACTTTGGTAAAGATTACTGAGATCACTTTTCTAAAAAACTGGTTTCCTAAAGTCTGGATGTTGTAAAAGTGGTCTTCCAATTCTGTGCCAAACCGGTTTTGTAGTTACACATTAAAACACTGATTATTGATTTTTCCACACAACATAAATTCCATGTATGCTTGTCGGTTATTTTAAACGCATATTAATTGATATCACCTGGACATCCACAGACTCACAAACTTTCATACACACACACACTCCTGAACTTGCAGTGTGTTTTGAACATTACGGAGTTCTGAAGTGCAGTGTATAGTGCAGCTGTCCTGCAAACGTCTAAATGAAATGTAACGTTTGTGAAATGATTAACTTCTGCTCTCTGTGTGCAAGTACAAACCTTGGAAGCAGAATAAAACATTACACTTCACAGTAACTTTGATTCATACAACGTTAAACTGTAGTTGGACTTCACAGTAAACCTTTGATTCATACAACGTTAAACTGTAGTTGGACTTCACAGTAAACCTTTGATTCATACAACGTTAAACTGTAGTTGGACTTCACAGTAAACCTTTGATTCATACAACGTTAAACTGTAGTTGGACTTCACAGTAAACCTTTGATTCATACAACGTTAAACTGTAGTTGGACTTCACAGTAAACCTTTGATTCATACAACGTTAAACTGTAGTTGGACTTCACAGTAACTCTGATTCATACAACGTTAAACTGTAGTTGGACTTCACAGTAAACCTTTGATTCATACAACATTAAACTGTAGTTGGACTTCACAGTAAACCTTTGATTCATACAACGTTAAACTGTAGTTGGACTTCACAGTAAACCTTTGATTCATACAACGTTAAACTGTAGTTGGACTTCACAGTAAACCTTTGATTCATACAACGTTAAACTGTAGTTGGACTTCACAGTAACTTTGATTCATACAACGTTAAACTGTAGTTGGACTTCACAGTAAACCTTTGATTCATACAACGTTAAACTGTAGTTGGACTTCACAGTAACTTTGATTCATACAACGTTAAACTGTAGTTGGACTTCACAGTAAACCTTTGATTCATACAACGTTAAACTGTAGTTGGACTTCACAGTAACTTTGATTCATACAACGTTAAACTGTAGTTGGACTTCACAGTAAACCTTTGATTCATACAACGTTAAACTGTAGTTGGACTTCACAGTAACTTTGATTCATACAACGTTAAACTGTAGTTGGACTTCACAGTAAACCTTTGATTCATACAACGTTAAACTGTAGTTGGACTTCACAGTAACTTTGATTCATACAACGTTAAACTGTAGTTGGACTTCACAGTAAACCTTTGATTCATACAACGTTAAACTGTAGTTGGACTTCACAGTAACTTTGATTCATACAACGTTAAACTGTAGTTGGACTTCACAGTAAACCTTTGATTCATACAACGTTAAACTGTAGTTGGACTTCACAGTAACTTTGATTCATACAAAGTTAAACTGTAGTTGGACTTCACAGTAACTTTGATTCATACAACGTTAAACTGTAGTTGGACTTCAGAGTAAACCTTTGATTCATACAACGTTAAACTGTAGTTGGACTCAGAGGTGGGACCAAGTCAGTGTTTTGCAAGTCTCAAGTAAGTCCAAGTCTTTATCCTCAAGTCCCGAGTCAAGTCTCAAGCAAAGACAGTCAACTCAAGTCAAGTCTCGAGTCAAGACAAGCAACCGTCAAGTCAAGTCCCAAGTCTGAAACTTGCAATTTCAAGTCCTTTCGAGTCTTTTTTTACAGGCACCAACGCTTTACGAATGCTACGCTGATGCGTTTCTTTACTCGTTTTTTGGTGTCCTCCAGCCAAAAGATGACAGATCATTTACATTTTATCTTCTCTTAATTACATAAATGTACTTAAACAAGAATGTTTCGTTACATCATTTTACACGAAAATAGCAAGCGTCATCGTAAGCAAGATGCTGTCATGGTTATTCTAAACATTTGGATAAAATGTTTAAATATAGACTAATAAAAGGTTAGGGTTATTTTTTCATTGTTTTCTGTTATTGTGGGGTCACGGTGTAGGCTACTATTGTTACCTGGAGATTCAGTGGGGTCACATATTCTGATGGCTGCTGTCAGAATTGGTGACCCCAGTTAAAAAGGCTCACCTGTACATCCCATTCATAATTTCTTTGTTGGCTGCAATGGTGAGGGGATGGTAAATCTTGTTTAAGTACATTTATGTAATTAAGAGACGATAAATGTAAATATAAACATCTGTCATATTTTGGCTCGTGGACACCAACAAAACGAATTAAGAAAGTGCATCAGCGTAGTTTACGTAGCATTCTTAAAGCGTTTGTGCCTCTGAACAGAAACTGTGAAATAGCGCCCCCTGTGGTCACAAAACTCGTCGGTCACAGAATCTGGTGTAACGACGGTCTGCGAAGGACGGAAATGAAATTAATGGGGCGCACTTTATAAATATGCGTTTTAAAATTTAGATTTGGGGTAAAAAAAAAATCAAGTCTTTGCAAGTAAACAGGTTCAAGTCCAATTCAAGTCCCAAGTTATTGGTGTAAAAGTCCAAGTCAAGTCTAAGTCTCTGAATATTTTTTCAAGTCAAGTCAAAAGTCTTAATATTAATGACTCGAGTCCGACTCGAGTCCAAGTCATGTGACTCGAGTCCCCACCTCTGGTTGGACTTCACAGTAAACCTTTGATTCATACAACGGTAAACTGTAGTTGGACTTCAGAGTAAACCTTTGATTCATACAACGTTAAACTGTAGTTGGACTTCACAGTAAACCTTTGATTCATACAACGTTAAACTGTAGTTGGACTTCACAGTAAACCTTTGATTCATACAACGTTAAACTGTAGTTGGACTTCACAGTAACTTTGATTCATACAACGTTAAACTGTAGTTGGACTTCACAGTAACTTTGATTCATACAATGTTAAACTGTAGTTGGACTTCAGAGTAAACTTGATTTATAAAATCGAATCACTGCAGTCCGATTTTTGAGTTGTTGTTTTATGGTTGTATATTAAAATCACAATTCAAAAGTTGGCGAGCTTTTCTTACAAAATGCTACGTTGGACCTATACATAGGACAACGTGCTACACCAAACCATTATGGCTCATCTCAGTCAATTCATGCTGGAAATCCCAACATCACAAGCTCTTTACAGGTTCATCAGGCAAACCTGCCTAGACGAAGCTTCCACATCCACCACAATCCAGAAGCTTCGTCAGTGAGGTCAGCGTTCCAGCCAGAGCTCATTTAAATCTCGCCACATTCACCTCTCTATACCTAAACCCACACTGGTGTTCCTGGTGCCTGAGGCTGCACCCAGCCCCACTGACACTGTTAACACACGCTCAGTACCACCAGTTCCACCAGCAGCAGGAGTTTGTCTCCTCAGACGAACCCTTACAGCTGCTTCGGATTATTCCTCCGCCGCTCCCGCTTTCTTCACAGCCTCTAAAACCACAAGCAAAGCTGTGGCGGACTTAAAACGGTCCCTAACGAGTGCACACTCCTCTCCCTCCCTCTCCTCCTCCGCTCACTCTCTGCCTTCTAAGTGACCTTGACTCCTCAATGTGTCTGTCTATTCGCTGACTACTTTTTCTGTAAAATACCAAATCCAGCCATCCCATATTCATAAGTATCCCTGCCTAACTAAGCCATTCAGTTTCCTCCCCATTTGAATCCCTTAAACCCATCACTGTACCTTTCAGAGTCAGCGCTCCTCTACACCTCCTCTACACCTCCTCTATAATTCCTCTACACCTCCTTAGCCATTTCTGTTCCTCCTTCTTCACACTCTTCCTTTGGCATCACTTTCATCCTCCTGAACGCCTGTGCTAAGGTTCTTCTCTGTAGCAGCAGAGCAGTTGATCTCTCTTGTCTAATCATCAGTGATCATTAATGTGATCTATTTTTTTCTACAGCGAGTCGTAAGGGTCTCCTACCCGCCCCTGCTGTGACCCCATCACCCACACCCACTCCTACGCCCTGTCTTGTGCCCGGGTGCGGACAGAGACACGCAAAGCGGATCACTCGTGCTCGGATCCTGGGCGGGTCGTCCGCACTACCCGGCTCTCACCCCTGGATGGCAGCACTGTACATCGGAGAGGAGTTCTGTGCAGGCAGCCTCATCTCCTCCTGCTGGGTTGTATCTGCTGCCCACTGCTTTTTGCGCAAGTATGGCTTCGTATGTATGTGTGTGTGTGTGTGTGTGTGTGTGTGTGTGTGTGTGTGTGTGTGTGTGTGTGTGTGTGTGTGTGATTGTCCAATTTGATTATGTGTTTGGCATATATGTGGCTAGGTGATGTGGCTAGGGAAGTGTGTGTGTGTTAGTGTGTGTGTGAGTGAAAGAATGTAAGTATGTGTTTGTGGGTGATTGTGGAAGTGGATGTGGGTGAACAGAAGTTGTAGACAGTGATCATATTTAATCTAGTTTGTTGTGTAATAAACTGGTTTGTTGTGTAATAACCTGGTTTGGTTCATATCTTCAGTCGTCGACTCTTGGTTTTCTCTGCCCAGTCCGGTGAAGTCAACAGTACGTGTGGTTCTTGGTCAACATCTCTTCAATGACACGGGTCCCAACACACGGTCGTTTGGTATAGAGAAGTACGAGTTCCACCCCCTCTACAACCAGTTCAACCCTACGTTCCATGATATTGGTAAGGATGCCCTCGAGTGTTTTTACACACACACACACACACACACACACACACACACACACACACACACACACACACACACACACACACACACACACACACACACACACACACCTGTCCTGGAAATCAGCCACATGTATGAAAATGTTACATAACTTTTGTCAGATACTTCTGGATGCTTATGTGAGGTGGGAGTTTTGTTTCTCAGTCACACCGAGTGCCAGTCTGGTCCTCCGTGATCCACAGTCCACGTATTTTTGTGCTGCTGTGGTTTCTGGCACAGCCTAGATAGATCAGCATTTCACACTCAGTGATTAGAGTCTCAGAGGTTTGGAGCTGGATCAAAAACGTGGACTGGATGTGGGTCCATGAGGACTGGACTGAGAACTACCATCTGAGGTCACTGACTAAGGAAGAAAACACATCTGTTACAGTGTCATCATATTAATAATTATATTGTTTAGTGCTTACTAGTCATATGTAACAATGTGGTGATAGGCTACTCCTCTTTACATAATAATGACCAGTCACAACACGAGCAGGGTAAGAGAACAGAGAACAGTTCACATTGTGTGTGTGTGTGTGTGTGTGTGTGTGTGTGTGTGTGTGTGTGTGTGTGTGTGTGTGTGTGTGTGTGTGTTTCTGATTAACAGTTCTAGTGAAGCTGAAGAAAGTTGATGGGCGTTGTGCTCGTAAGACTCAGTTCATTCGGCCAATATGTCTGCCTGCCAGGGTCATGACCTTTCCAGACTACACATGCTGCACCATTACAGGCTGGGGACATATGCAGGAGAGTAAGTAAACACGCACACACACACACTCTCACACACACACACACACACACACACACACACACACACACACACACACACACACACACACACACACACACACGCGTTCATGACTTCAAGCTGTCCTTTGCAGCTGCAGGGATCTGTACACATGTACACACAGTGTTTTCACACACATTATTCAACATTAGAAAGGCCAGATCATGGCCGTGTGGTCCCGATCGTGGGTGTTTGGTCTTTCAGGTAAATGTTCAAGATGACTGCAGGCTCTTTAGCAAAAGTATTTATAGGAAATTGGTAGAAGATAAGCAAACTTCAATTTTACTGCAGACTTGAAGAAATCAACACAGCTGATGGTGATTTGGAATAAGATCCAAATCACCATCAACTGGAACATTCTCAACAAAACATGCTAACAGAAGACATGCTAACAGAAGACATGCTAACAGAAGACATGCTGACAGAAGACATGCTGACAGAAGACATGCTGACAGAAGACATGCTACCAGAAGACATGCTAACAGAAGACGTGCTGACAGAAGACATGCTAACAGAAGACATGCTAACAGAATGTTTTGTCATACCGCTACTGAAACGTGCCGTTTGTCACACCACTGTGGAAATATCTTGCTTGGATACAATCCCTATCAGTGAATCTCCAACAAATTAAACAAAATGTTTGCAGACTTTGTCTTGTGATTCAACCAGCATGTTCAGACAGCGTCCAAAACACCGCAAGCCTGGAAAGACAAAAGAAAACATACTTATTTGTGTCAGCGTCTCAGAACATGGTCAGCTGACACCATTTTGGATGACGGCAGACATTATGGCAAGGCCTTGCAATATTGAGCAAGTGTATAATTATTATTATTAACGGGCAACCTGCACATCCCGGGAGCATGTGCTCTGTTAGTACTGCTCCCCATGGAATAAAGAGTTCACAGAGATCAATCAATCAATCAATCAAATTTTATTTATATAGCGCTTTTTACAACAGTTGTTGTCACAAAGCAGCTTTACAAGTGCCGAGTCCTAGCCCCCAGTGAGCAAGCCAAAGGCGACAGTGGCAAGGAAAAACTCCCTAGTTTTTTGCATGAGGAAGAAACCTTGAGAGGAACCAAGACTCAGGGGGGGAACCCATCCTCCTCTGGCCGACACCGGTCACCATGACAACAACAACAATTTAGACAGAAAGAAGAGAAAGAAAAGGAAAAATATGTAATAATGTCCATCATGATGTATGCATCCGGTTAGGCAGGAGGTGGCTGGCTCAGGATGGATCGCTGGTCTCCTCATCTCATTATTCCTCAAGCAGGCGGGCAGCCATGTGGAGAAATGAAACAGGGAAAATTAGCTCTGTATGAGGACATATACAGGACAGGTAAAATTATAAACATTTCTGGAGTGTGGCAGCAACTCCGGCATTTAGTTAAATTATTACAGCCTAGCTAAAAAGGCAGAACCAGAAGGTAACATAGGCTTGGGGGCATTCTGAGACAATGGCATCCGTCCACTGCACTGTCAACAAACTTGAGTGACCACGAGCAGTGACAGGACGACAGCACCAGCGCCCCAGTCTACCATAAAACCCTTCGTCTATGAACCCCTGGATCTGTACTTTTATCTAAGGGGGGATATTAATTATCAAACGCTAAACTAAATAAGTGGGTTTTCAACCTAGACTTAAAGATTGTGACTGTGTCGGAGTCCCGGATGCATTTAGGAAGATTATTCCAAAGCTGGGGGGCCTTACAAGAAAAGGCTCTTCCCCCTGCTGTTACCTTATTAATTTTTGGAACTAATAAAAGACCAGCACCCAGTGATCTTAGTGGGCGTGGGGGTTCGTAATAGGAAATAAGTTCCTGAAGGTACTCAGGAGCAAGCCCGTGCAATGCTTTATAAGTTAATAAAAGAATTTTAAAGTCAATACGGAATTTAACTGGGAGCCAATGCAGGGCTGATAGGACTGGACTGATATGCTGAAATTTTCTAGTTCTGGTCAGAACCCTGGCTGCGGCATTTTGAACTATTTGAAGTTTATTTAGATTCCTATTTGAACATCCTGACAGTAGTGCATTGCAGTAGTCTAATCTAGAGCTAACAAAGGCGTGCACCAATTTTTCCGCATCATCCTGTGATAATGCATTTCTTAATTTAGCAATGTTACGGAGATGTAGAAAAGCTATCCTAGTAGTATTATCTATGTATTTATCAAATGATAGGTCAGAGTCGAGTATGACGCCTAGGTTTTTGGCTACTGTGCCAGGTGTAATGGGGTAGCCTGCGAGATTAAGCATTAGATCTGGAATTTTCTGTTTGGAGGCCTTAGGCCCCAGAAGGAGAACTTCTGTTTTGTCCTCATTAAGTTGGAGGAAGTTTAGAGACATCCAGCATTTAATATCTCTTACACAGGCCTCAATTTTTCTTAAACTGAGTTTGTCATCAGGTTTGGCTGATATGTAAAGTTGAGTGTCATCTGCATAGCAGTGAAAATTGACACCATGTTTGTTTATAACTGTGCCCAGTGGTAGCATATATAATGTAAATAATAGTGGTCCTAGAATGGAGCCTTGCGGGACCCCATATTTAACTTTTGTACGTTTGGATGGAATATTATTGAGCTCTACAAACTGATAGCGATTTGTTAAGTAAGAATGAAACCATGAAAGGGCTGTGCCAGAGACTCCAACCCAGCGTTCTAACCTTTCTAGCAAGATCCTATGATCAATTGTGTCGAAAGCTGCACTAAGATCAAGAAGTTTAGATACAGTCTAAACAGATACA
The DNA here is from genome assembly GCF_052324685.1 of Brachyhypopomus gauderio. NCBI lineage: Eukaryota > Metazoa > Chordata > Actinopteri > Gymnotiformes > Hypopomidae > Brachyhypopomus > Brachyhypopomus gauderio. The sequence goes on from NW_027506949.1 coordinate 54,789, forward strand.
AGTCACCATGAACATGGTGACCTTACTGCAGATGAACCTGGGAATGTAATTAGTAGTTATAGTACCTTATAACAACATCAGTCAATGGGTAGGACATAGTGTTAGAAGAATCTCCGCTAGATTGAAAACTCATCAGCCTCAGCCGTTCGTCTGCGTGACCTGCGGGTTCCTGGGTCGCCTCCTTAACGTCGCTGAAGAACAGCCCATGGACAGTACGTACGTTCACAGCCAGGCTTCCATTCTTAGATGCACAAGCTCTCTCCGTTGATATGAAGCTGCAGGCAATCGGATAGACTGCATTGGCTAAAAGCCAACGTTCACTTGCAAATGTGCACATCCCACATTTGGGCTCCATGAAATGGATGGTGGAAGTGCTCAGAAACTGAGATGGCTCTGTCTTCATACCCATCCAGGAGGAGAGACGTAGGGTCACAACTGGAAATGGTTTTTCTGTTACTACACACCAGTCTCACCTGGTCTGTACGCCGAACTGTGGTGATACCTGCGTAAGGTTATTTTTGGATTTAAAGTGAAGGAAGCAGTCCTTTGTATCCAAGGAGGAGGACAGCTTCCTGGGCTCTAAAAAACAAACCCAGTGAGAAGTTGGGTGGCTGAACCCAGGGGTTTGGTGTGTGGTGTGACTGGCCAGACTGGAATGATCTGTGTACTGTAGAACAGATCAAATAGTAAATGGTTCAACATTTGGAGTGAGTTAGACATCTTCTTAATAGCTGTAGTTCTAAAGATTTAAAGGACTTTAAATTTGTAGACATACTGAGCCTGTGGACTTGAGAGCAACAACTGCTCCATTAATCACTGCACATGGAAATGTCCAGACTTGGACCTGAGTGATTCAACACTACAACTCACCTTTTCAGAAACAACATATATGCAGGAATTACATATATCTTGGACATTGTTGCTGTATCTGTGCTTCAGAGGAAAATGCTTTAAATGCATTCTTAGAAGAGCAAGACATTACAAAAATAGATCAGCCATCAACTGCCACTGAAAACGTAGGAATGTCAGCTTACGACGTTAGTCCCTGGTATTAGTCCCTGGTATTAGTCCCTGGGAGTCTTGGACAGACGTGTAGCATGTGGACTTCATAGTGGACGACTGCATAAAACAAATACCAAACATTTAGCAAAGTGCTGTTCCCTCTCAGCCCAGGGAGCATGCATACTTAAACACACTCTCATAATGTATTTACGAGATCACAGTATTTGTTTACTTTTTTTTTCAAATCAGAGGGAGACTCCTATTCTCACCTGAGAGAGGGAGTGGTCAAATTAATTCCGTATGAGAAGTGCTCTGCCCCGGACGTGTACGGGTCAGAGGTCAGGCCCGGAATGATGTGTGCTGGTACCAACACCTTAGTGGACGCTTGTCAGGTCAGGCACTGTTCCTTAACGCCTCCTTTAAACAACTTTGATAAACTAAATGTGTTACAGAAAAACAATGGTGTGTGTGTGTGTGTTTTGTTTTTGTCTGTTTTTGTTTTGTGTGTGTGTGTGTAGGGAGACTCTGGGGGTCCGCTGGCGTGTGTGTGTGAGGGGGTCAGTTTCCTCTATGGTATCATTAGCTGGGGTGATGGCTGTGGTCGGACAGGAAAGCCTGGAGTCTACACCAGAGTGACAAAATACGCTGGCTGGATCAACCGCACCATCAGGCCCAAAAAGCCCTCAGGGAAGAAAGGCCATTAGTGGTCCGACCATGTGAACGGCATTGTGGGAAATCCAACAAGACCTTCTTTTTTAAAGAACTGTGAATGAAAAATGTATTTTTATAATACAATAAATTATATTGAAACCACTATATTGGGAATATTGTCATCATTTCAATTAATGTTTGTATTAAAATACATTTTTATTTTACAGTATTTTATAACAACATGAAATGACTGACAGTGAATGTGATATTTTTCACAATAATGCCGTACTGGTAAACACTTGGGTTACGTCCAACCAAGCTTGTGTCAGTAATGCCAGGCACACGGCTTTATTATTGTTTCCTTTAGTGTGTTTGACCAGTGGCCCGATAAACAATTAAACGTAATCTTGGCAACTGTTGAAACTCGGACACATGTCGACTGTCCCGCTGAGAAGCAGGAGGTTTTTAAAGCGCGTGCCTCCCTGGTAGCTCAGCGCCAAAGTTATTTTGAACGCGACCCGCTACATGCGCGTGACCCGCTACATGCGCGTGGGCCGCGCGAACGCGCAGCTGTTTGGAACCATGAGTGAAGATGACGGATTCGGTGGTCGCAGAAGGGCATGTCAAAATTAGGGACGGCAAAAAGGTAAAATATCTTTGGGAAAATAAATTTGGGGAGCTTGTGTGCAAGCATTTGTTCGGCCTTACGATGTGTTGACTTGTTTTGGCGTTTGGTTGCAGTGGAAGAGTCGGTGGGTTGTTCTGCGTAAACCCTCACCAGTGGCAGGTATGTGAGCGCCTTACATTTGACACCTCACAGGTGATTTAGTTGCTCTGCCACATTTATTTGTATAAAAACTCTAAGTACACTTGTTTTCGTTTAAGAAACATAAACTTGTGTTACAGTTCATTAACTTAAAAAAAAAAAAACTTTAATCCATCTCCTGGAGAGTAGGGTAACAATTGTATGCAGTTTCTCAAAGAATAATGTGTTTTTTAAGTGTAGGGAATCGTGGATGTGTGGTAGCCCAACACCGTGTGCCCCATTCAGAAGTCCCTGCTGTCCAGACCTTGTATTGGGTTACGTTTTAAAGAGACACTCTTAACGTCCCTTAACGCAGTTCACTGAGAGACAAAACGATGGTCTTGTATCCTAATGGTGGCTCTGAGGTTAAATGACGTGACTGTGAGATGATGGCAGAGCTGTGTTTTAAGAGAGCTTGTGGTTTTCATCACACTAGTCAGTTCTTGCTCTCTGTTGCAACAGCTCGTACTTGTTTAAAATTTGGATATAGTTAGATTTTGTGCAGGCCATCATTGGAAACTTTTGTGGGACCCCGTTTGGCATGCTTGTCACAGTCTTGTGCAACTGCTGCAGAAGGGGAAAACTGTGTTTACTACCGAGCAGATTCCCCGCCAGATCTTAAAGTAGTACTGACAGGGGAAATCGTGAAATGCACAAGTTGATGCTTTTCATTAGTGCTGTTCAGAAGACAGAAAGGTTCTGTGTGTAGCCTGATCTGAATAACAATTACGAAGGATACGAGATGAGTTACACTCGTGATGGGAATATCCCGTTGCTTCTCAGACAAAAAGTCAAGCCGTCACAGGAGAGTGTGTTGAAGGTTTTCCTCAAGGCACTCATTTGGATATTGCGTGTCACGTTTTCCGCTACGATTGTTGTACGATCTGGTGCGGGATCTGCTCCATAGTTTAGTGGTGTCTCTGCAGCACGCGGGTGGTGGAGAGAGAACTCGCAGGTCAGACTGTAGTGCCAGCTGTTCGCTGGCCTGCATGTGATGTAGTTAGTAAAGGGTGGGAGGTGTGGAGGAGAGAATTAAGAGGGAGAGATGTTTTGTCAGTTGATGCATGGGTGTGTGAACAGGAGGGATATTTGACACCTCTCTCAGTTTGTGATGTCACACAAACCATACCACCACCACTGCACACACACACACACACACACACACACACACACACACACACACACACACACACACACACACACACACACCGGTCTCTCGTTCTAATTGTCTTTCTCTTTATCATTATCGCTCATTGTCTTTCTTTCTCTCTCTCTCTGTGTGTCTTCCTGTGTGTGTGTGTGTGTGTGTGTGTGTGTGTGTGTGTGTGTGTGTGTGTGTGTGTGTGTGTGTGTGTGTGTGTGTGTGTGTGTGTGTGTGTGTGTGAGTGTGTATGTGTGTGTGTGTGTGTGTGTGTGTGTGTGTGTGTGTGTGTGTGTGTGTGTGTGTGTGTGTGTGTGTGTCGCTCCTTCTCCCCGTCTCAGACTGCCTGGTGCTGCTGGTGTATAAAGAGAGAGGTGTGAAGGAGAGGAACAGTGTGGTTCTGGAGCACATCTGCGGTCTGGAGGTGGTGGAGAGCAGGGAAGGGGTGGCGTTCTCCCTCACCATCCTGTGTCTCTCTAACGCTGCTCAGCTGGGCTTTGACAGCAAGGAGGCCCTGCTGTCCTGGGACCTGCGGCTTCGATACTGCCTGGGGGAAGGTGGGCATGGTGTTATGCTTCTGGTACTGATTTAGAAACAGGTGTTCTGGTACTGGCTTTACATCAGGTGTCCCTTCCCTTTGCTTTTAAAGTACTAGGAAATCTCTTGTTTATGCAGTGGGGTGGAATGTATTGTTTTCTAAGCTGACCTCACATTTCTAGTGTAGTAGTGTTTACCATATAAGCTCAGCCAAAAAACTCCTAACATTATTGAGTTGTGGTCAGTTACTCTAATGAATTGTGCCTGCAGTGTGAAGTTAATTAGAACGTACGGGTGGTTGAAACAGAATCAGACTCTCTTCTGAACCCAGACTCTCTGTGTGGTACCGGTGCAGCTGAGTCAACATGTAAACTCAGGTCTTGTGGAACAGGTGTTTACGACCACTGCCTTGCAGACTGGATACGGAGAGGTTTTGTTGTTGCCATTTTACACTTGGCAAAATAATGTAATATGTGTAAGAATAAAGGCATCTTCAAACACAGTGGAGAACACTAGCTTGCATTCTAGCAATTAGACTCGATTAGATTGGATTAGATAGTGTGTGTGTGTGTGTGTGTGTGTGTGTGTGTGTGTGTGTGTGTGTGTGTGTGTGTGTGTGTGTGTGTGTGTGTGTGTTTCTTCAGAAATGTATGTCACCATGTGCATATGTGTGTTTGCACTTGTGTGTTTGTGTACGACTGGGAAGTGTGTACGCCTGGTTGTCTTGAAGTCTGTGTGTTTTGATTTCCATTCCTTTGAGTGAATCACACTCACTTCTGACAGGTTGGTTCGTCTATACCCAGCAACCTCACTTTATACACACACACACTTGTAGTTTAATGGAAGAGTAATAAACACATCATAATGGATTCACCTCACGTTACAGTAATGTTCATAGTCACATACTATATACACTTACAAATGTTCCTCAGTAAAACGGTTTAAAACTCAGACAGCTGTTAGTCATTACTGTTAATTCTCATTGCATTACATAAAATGTTTGTATAAAGTGTGTGTGTGTGTGTGTGTGTGTGTGTGTGTGTGTGTGTGTGTGTGTGTGTGTGTGTGTGTGTGTGTGTACATGTAGCTGTATCAGACTAATTATGTGTGAAGATACTCTGCTTTGACTTTGCAAGAATACTCAGGCAGGTGTGTTTAATTAAAACAGTCCCTTACAATAATGTAGAAAGGTCATGCCTGATTCTTCTTGTGGTGTTGTGTTGTAAGCAAAATCTTAACTATATATCTCTCTCATTCTCTCTTCAGTACACAGTTTTGATGTGATAGTTTTGCCTGGCACTAAGCTGGAGAGTGGTCTCGCCACACTTCATTTGTGCAACGACCTGCTCGTCATTGCCAGGGACCACCCCCCAGTCATCACTGGCCAATGGAATATTTTGGACCTACGTAGATACGGACCAGTGACCAATGGCTTTGTGTTTGAGGGAGGGACTCGCTGTGGTTACTGTGAGTAAGCGTGACCAATTGGTATGCTTCATCCTGACTTTATTTTCAGGGTACTGTCTTGTGTAACAGGTCATTAAACCCTCCATACATTTGCATGCATTTAAACACAGAAGAATATCAGAAACACTGTTATGATGTATACTGTAAAAATGTAAAATAAAAAATAGTGTCCTGTGTCACAAGCTGAAAAGAAGATCTGGAAATAGGTTTGCACTGAAGGAAAGGCAGTCCTGCTCTCATATGAAGCCTCGGCTGGTGGTGGAGACTTCACCTCGGCTGGTGGTGGAGACTTCACCTCGGCTGGTGTTGAGACTTCACCTCGGCTGGTGGTGGAGACTTCACCTCGGCTGGTGTTGAGACTTCACCTCGGCTGGTGTTGAGACTTCACCTCGGCTGGTGTTGAGACTTCACCTCGGCTGGTGGTGGAGACTTCACCTCGGCTGGTGGTGGAGACTTCACCTCGGCTGGTGGTGGAGACTTCACCTCGGCTGGTGTTGAGACTTCACCTCGGCTGGTGTTGAGACTTCACCTCGGCTGGTGGTGGGGACTTCACCTCAGTTGGTGGTGGAGACTTCACCTCGGCTGGTGGTGGAGACTTCACCTCGGCTGGTGGTGGAGACTTCACCTCGGATGGTGGTGGAGACTTCACCTCGGCTGGTGTTGAGACTTCACCTCGGCTGGTGTTGAGACTTCACCTCGGCTGGTGTTGAGACAGGAGCATGTTCTGAGCGCCACAGCTGGTGGTTCCTCGGTGCCTTAACGTTGCGTATTTATGTTAAGGTTAAATTATCACAATGGTGAGGTTGTGAATGGTTGAAGTATGTCATGTAAATATGTGCAGTTGTATCTCTAGGAGAAGGTTCATGAGATGAATGAGTGCTGGTTGGCTATGGAGGACTTCAGATCCAGGTGGTTCCTCTTTGAGACACACTGTATTGGCACAGGAGCTACCAGCACAGTTAACAGGAGTTACCAGCACAGTTAATAGGAGTTACCAGCAGTTAACAGGAGTTACCAGCACAGTTAATAGGAGTTACCAGCACAGTTATTAGGAGTTATCAGCACAGTTAACAGGAGTTACCAGCACAGTTAATAGGAGTTACCAGCACAGTTAATAGGAGTTACCAGCACAGTTATTAGGAGTTACCAGCACAGTTATTAGGAGCTACCAGCACAGTTAATAGGAGCTACCAGCACAGTTATTAGGAGCTACCAGCACAGTTATTAGGAGTTACCAGCACAGTTAATAGGAGTTACCAGCACAGTTATTAGGAGTTATCAGCACAGTTAATAGGAGTTACCAGCACAGTTAATAGGAGTTACCAGCACAGTTATTAGGAGTTATCAGCACAGTTAATAGGAGTTACCAGCACAGTTAATAGGAGTTACCAGCACAGTTATTAGGAGTTACCAGCACAGTTAATAGGAGTTACCAGCACAGTTATTAGGAGTTAGGACAAACAGGATGATGTAATGTAAATCTGACTTGCAAATAAGCACCCATAGTTGTACTTAAAAGAAGATTCACAGCCCACTGCCCTGAATGAGTGGGTGCTGGTGCATAGCATGTAACTGAAACGGGTGTTGACCCTTGATGGTCGACCCCTCTGACTGACCTTTGACCCAGAACAGAGAGTGCAGCTTGGGAATGAGTCTAGATCTCCTCCGAGGGTCAGATAGTTGACAGGTGCTGATGGTGATGGTATGTTCACGGTAGAATGATGACAGGTGAGTATATGTGACAGGATTAGTCACTCATTTTAACATGCTGTAATTAATGAGATACATGAGAGTGTGTTAACTGTTGGACAGGTTGTTTGGTTGTTAGTTTTGCTTGTTATGTTGTGTGTGTGTGTGTGTGTGTGTGTGTGTGTGTGTGTTGCTTGGGGTAGAAGAGGGATACGTCTTCAGTTCTGGGTGGTCTGGTTTCCAGGGTGACGGATGTGTCTCCTTGGTCACCTCGCACATTCATCTCATATATTACTTGGGTGTTGAGAGAAAAACCACACACACACACACACACACACACACACACACACACACACACACACACACACACACACACACACACACACACACACACACACACACACACACACACACAAACAATACCTGCATGCACACCATTACCACATCACATATACCCACACACTTTTAATATCTTGTGTGTGTGTGTGTGTGTGTGTGTGTGTGTGTGTGTGTGTGTGTGTGTAGGGGCTGGTGTTTTTTTCCTGTCTTGTGCAGAAGGAGAACAGATCAGCTTTCTGTTCGACTGCATCGTACGTGGCGTCTCCCCCTCTAAAGGTCCATTTGGACTCAAGCCACTGCTGCCAGGTTTGTGTGTGTGTGTGTGTGTGTGTGTGTGTGTGTGTGTGTGCATGCGTGTTTGGCTGGATCATTACAGACTAACGAGAATAGCGCATCATGTTTGTGAGTATTTCTGTTTTCACACTTCGCCCCAGCCAATCAGAAATTAGCTCATCACCTATTCTTACACTCACAAAAAGCATTAATAGAGGCCAAGGAGGGTTGATGGGGGAGGTAGAGAATGAGTCTAAGGCACAGTTCATATGACCAGAGTCCGCACTGCTCCCACTCCCGTTTAGACCACAGTAGCCCCACAATCCTATTCTCCAACACTCCATGTAACCAGAGCAGCATCTTCGAGTGCAACATTGACATGTAAGTATATTAGCAGCAGATATCATGACTCTGTCATCCGACAGTAAGAGAAGAATATAGTTCCACCACCTGTTGTACCTTTTATATATTCAAAAAATATGTTGATGTTTTTATGCTGATATTAAAAACTGAAATAATTGTCCTAACTTTTATATTTTTTATTTGCATAAATTGCATCACTGCCAAAAGATCAACACATTTCTTCTCCCGTCTCACTCTCTCTCTCTGTGTCTCCCTCTCTCTCTTTCGCTTTGTGTGTGTGTATGTGTGATTTTCTCTGGTAGCATGCCATGGTTCTCATATATCATGACTATTAATAGTAGTTTAAAATGCTAGTCAAACACTGGGGTGTTTGGCTAACTCCCCAACCCCAGCATTCATAGCATCGCCCTGCAGTACCTGCATGCACAGACAGAGGGCAGTATTGAAAACCCCTGTGTAGAAAAAGACGAGACAGAAGAAAGATTACATGGGTTATTCCATTTGTTTTCCATTATGTCATTGTTACGTGTGCGGGCTGGTATGTTGGTTAGTGTTCATTGGTGATTAAAAACAAATAATTCTCTCCACCCTCCAATCATCAAAGCCAGATTTACATACTTGCAAGTAGCGCTTGTATCCATATGTGCTGCTAAATACTGGTCTTGCACTCCTAATGTGGAGAAAGTTCAGTCTGGAGTGTTTGCCTACACTGCAGGAATTACGCTGTTTGATATCACACAAACATCTTTGTTGGCTACAGTTAACCTGTTTTTGCTGGACCGAATGTCTGACCAGTTACCATTCCCACTTGTGCTTTAAGACCTACGGGTGCTTGGCCCAGTTTTCAGTGCTGAATTTCAGTGTTGTGAAGTGCTGAATGTGTCCTGTAGGGTTGAGTGTATGAGATTCTTGACCCTGTTGTCCTGCCTGTGTGCGTCTCAGAGTCCAGTGCTCACGTAGCGTCGGTGGAGGCCCGGCTGGATCAGGAGGCTGCCGACCTGGAGAAGAGACTCAGTCTGCTCTCTCACTGCACAGGTTTTGTCCGTTTGTCTCGCTCTCCATCTGGGTGGTGATGTCATACGCAGCAGGCGTCAGGGTGGTGATGTCATACGCAGCAGGCGTCTGGGTGGTGATGTCATACGCAGCAGGCGTCTGGGTGGTGATGTCAGACGCAGCAGGCGTCTGGGTGGTGATGTCATATGCAGCAGACGTCTGGGTGCTGATGTCATACGCAGCAGACGTCTGGGTGCTGCCTGTGATCTCCCACTCCCTTCATACCTGATGTAGACAAGCTTGGCTTAGATCGCCTTACTTGATTTTACCCGCTATGTAAATCACGTGACTTAGCAGTTTCCTAGTTTATACAAATGTGTATGCTGAATTTAGACGAATAAAAACAGAACATGATGACTAAAGATTTACATATAGGAGTAATTGGCCAATGAGCTGAATCACAACAGAGAAGCGATCAGTATGCAGGGTGGCAGATCTCTGCAGACAGGAGTCACTGCAGTAGACGCCGTCCGTTTGATTCGCTCTCGTTTTTTTTTTCTCGTAGCATCCAGCTCCAGTTCTTCCACAGCGGATGACCGCAGCACATCCGGGTCCTCCCACAACTCCGACACCAGCCATTCGGATTCCAGCGTTGGCAGCCACCTTACCAAATGGGCGGAGCCAGCTCCACCCATCCTAACTGAGCTTTCGTTCCCATCAGCGAATAAAATAGCCTCCCACAGAGAGGAGAAACTGTCGGTTACTGTGGCGGCTGTGCCCGGAGTGCCATCTAAGCCCGCCCCCTTGCAAAGGCTTCAGGAGATTGGCTGGCAGAGCTCCTCTGACAGCGGCATTGCCACAGCAAGCCACTCCTCCTCTTCCGGCAGTTTTTCATCGTACACAACAAGCATAGACACAGGTGGCCCAAAAGAGGAGTATAGCTCTTTGTTCAGCCTACCACCGCCCCCAAACCCCGAAACGAACCCGTGCACCTGCCCAGCAGTCCACACCCACGAATACCAGGTGCCTGGTTCGCTCCGCTACCTGTACGACACGCCCCGCAGCCTTCTGCAGTTCCCCATGGACCCTGAAGAGGGCGCCGAGCAGAGCAGACGGCCTGCTCAAGCACCCGCGGAACGTCCAGCCAGAGGAAGGAGCGACGAGCCAATCAGAGAACAGGCCAGTGCTTCAGCTCCTTCGCTGTGCATTCCAGAACCCCCCAGAGACTCCGCCCCCTCGCTCCCCCATCGCAGTGGCTCATCCCACTCGGACTTGCAGCTGGGGACGACCAGGACGACCTGCTCTCCCCCTCCTGCTGCTTCCACACTCCTGTTCACCACCTGCTCCGTGTGCAGGGGCTTCAAGGTACGTGAACGAGACCGTTTAAACAAATTCATCAATTCGTCTTACGGCAGCAGTTTTGAACTGAAATTTGAATTCAGCCCATTCTTTCAATAATTGATACCATTTAAACCATTCAGCTGATACGGTTCACCAGCACAAGCATGAAAGCCAACCCGTAGGTCATGCGTACCTGTGGTTGCCGTCTCTGCTGCTCACGCACACCGGCACTGAGGGTCACCCTCAGCGTGACCCTCGACCCCAACCAACGACGTCACACTCGAGGCCCCTGTTTTGTTTACTCACCCTTCACGTAACCAGGACGAGGCACGTTCCTTCACACGGCTAAACTTTATTAAGGCTGTTATGTAAGGGTAGCAGTTGAGCAGGTCGGAGTGTCGTGTTGCAGGAGGAACGTTGCCTGTTCAAGGGCAGTTTTCACACGCAAGGGCAGGGGCTATAGAATCTGCTCTTACTGCACACTTAGAATTCTAACCAATAGCCCGCCGGTTCGTAACAACTTAACCCCATTTATTTATGTCAGGTGGTCACCAGATCGGCGTGTGCACTTTGAGACCTTCTCCGTAGGACAGTAATAGGCCTGCTACTGTAAGCGGACTTCGGCACTGTATTACATCTGGCAGCTTGCTAAGAGGAAGTTGGAGCACGGCCTTGTGGGAACGCTCTTTCTGAATGTTCCAGAGCTCAGCTGCCGCCATTCAGATAAATGTGATCAAATAAGCAGATGACATTCACGGAGTTCTTGCGGCTGTACCATGAAGGGGCCGTGTGGAAACTCTGATATTCACACATCGACTCTTTTCTTTGCTGTCTACTATGATTTGTGGGGCGCAAAAGATTCCACCATGATACAAAAAAAAAAAACTGTATGAGAGCTTTGTGAGGTGGGCAGAAGACAGCTGCAGGTCACGTGGTCTGTGACGTAGTAGAGGAGGTGGAGTGTGTGACGGATGTGGTTTTAGTCTACTGCACACTCCCCAGGGACGCCTTCACCCTGTGTCTCACACCCCCTGTACTGTCTGTCTGTTTTCATATGCCCATCTGCGTCTGTCTGTCTGTCTGTTTGGACTCTCCGTTCACTCTATTTCTGTCTCTCTCTCTCTCTCTCTCTCTCAGTTCTAATGCCCGGTCTGTCTCTCGTCCCACCCACCCTGTCTGTTTCTCTGTCCTGGCATGGTGCCCTGAACACTTGTCACATGCCCTCCTGTACTCTGCCTGTCTCTCCTTCACTCCCTCTTCCTGCCTGTACTCTGTCCTCCACTCGCTGTCCTGACCTGTCCTCTCCTCACAGACCCCCTCCCCCTGTCTCTCCTCCACTCGCCTGTCCTGACCTGTCTCTCCTCACAGACCCCCTCCCCTGTCTCTCCTCCACTCACTGTCCTGACCTGTCTCTCCTCACAGACCCCCCTCCCCCTGTCTCTCCCCCACTCACTGTCCTGACCCGTCTCTCCTCACAGACCCCCTCCCCCTGTCTCTCCTCCACTCACTGTCCTGACCTGTCTCTCCTCACAGACCCCCTCCCCCTGTCTCTCCTCCACTCGCTGTCCTGACCTGTCTCTCCTCACAGACCCCCTCCCCCTGTCTCTCCTCCACTCGCTGTCCTGACCTGTCTCTCCTCACAGACCCCTCCCCCTGTCTCTTCTCCACTCGCTGTCCTGACCCGTCTCTCCTCACAGACCCCCTCCCCCTGTCTCTCCTCCACTCACTGTCCTGACCTGTCTCTCCTCACAGACCCCCTCCCCCTGTCTCTCCTCCACTCACTGTCCTGACCTGTCTCTCCTCACAGACCCCCTCCCCCTGTCTCTCCCCCACTCACTGTCCTGACCTGTCTCTCCTCACAGACCCCCTCCCCCTGTCTCTCCTCCACTCACTGTCCTGACCTGTCTCTCCTCACAGACCCCCTCCCCCTGTCTCTCCTCCACTCACTGTCCTGACCTGTCTCTCCTCACAGACCCCCTCCCCCTGTCTCTCCTCCACTCACTGTCCTGACCTGTCTCTCCTCACAGACCCCCTCCCCCTGTCTCTCCTCCACTCGCTGTCCTGACCTGTCTCTCCTCACAGACCCCCTCCCCCGTCTCTCCTCCACTCGTTGTCCTGACCTGTCTCTCCTCACAGACCCCCTCCCCCTGTCTCTCCTCCACTCACTGTCCTGACCTGTCTCTCCCCACAGACCCCCTCCCCCTGTCTCTCCTCCACTCGCTGTCCTGACCTGTCTCTCCTCACAGACCCCCTCCCCCTGTCTCTCCCCCACTCGCTGTCCTGACCTGTCTCTCCTCACAGACCCCCTCCCCCTGTCTCTCCCCCACTCACTGTCCTGACCTGTCTCTCCTCACAGACCCCCTCCCCCTGTCTCTCCCCCACTCACTGTCCTGACCTGTCTCTCCTCACAGACCCCCTCCCCCGTCTCTCCTCCACTCGCTGTCCTGACCTGTCTCTCCTCACAGACCCCCTCCCCCTGTCTCTCCTCCACTCGCTGTCCTGACCTGTCTCTCCTCACAGACCCCCTCCCCCTGTCTCTCCTCCACTCTCATTTCAGTTGTCCATATCATTAGCCGCCATGGCAGGCTGCCTTGGGCTTTCTGAGCTTTAACCATTTGCATCTTCTGCCTTTAGCACACACACACACACACACACACACACACACACACACACACACCGGCATCTTTCTCCCTACCAGGTCCATACCAGGTGAGCCCCCCTTAATTGAAGATGATGCGTTCACCGTAATGTGAATGCAGTGAACAGACGAGCAGTGAACAGTTGGATGAGAAAACATTGGCTCCTCCATTTGGTCCCACTTAGTCATGTGTCTCGTGTGTTCATGATTGCACATGAAGTGATATTTGTAGTGGCGATACTGTACTGTACAGCCCGAGAAGGTGATGGGATCAGACAGACTGGGGGGGTGGGGGGGGGGGGGGGGGGTAACAGAGCAGTTACAGACTTCGGTGTGTTCTTGCTGTGACTCTCTGTACCCTACTGCTGAGCATTAGATCAAAGCTTCAAAATGACATTATGAGCAAACTTTCACACTCTTCCCGTCACGACGAGACACTCAGCTCCTGCTTGACCAGAGTGGCAATGCGTCATCAGGGAGGCACTGCTTCCCGGCGCCGTGGCCCAGTGTCCAGTAATCCCGTGATGGTGGAGAGGTCCGTGACAGATGGGAGCGTGGCCGGGAGTGTGCTGTCCGTGTGGGGGGCGGCTCGCGGTCCCCTGGTCTGGTCTCGTGACGCGCACACAGGCTGCTTACAGTGATCAACCAGAGATTACACACATTAATTTTTTTTTTTTTGCTGATGTGAACTGATTGGCAAATTTGTTTTTGACAGAGAGCTTCAGTTCCTTCTTCAGTAGCTCCAGTTCAGAGTGGTGTAGCAGGTAAGATCTGGAACAACCTCATACCACTCTGACAAAATTTTAACCACTGTTTAATACTCTTGAATAAGTTTGATATTAACTGTTGGCAACTTACTGTTCATTAAATCTGTAAGATTTAGAGTAGAGAAGAGGCTTTTACAAATGTGATCCTCTCAACACATTAGATATTACCTCAGCAGGTGAGAAACCGGCCATGCTCCCCACCAATCAGGAGCAGAAGAATCAAACGGAAACATCTACAGCTTCTTCTCTGACCAATCACAACCCAAGGAATCCGTCATTTGAAGAGAAGAGAAGCCCTAAGGGCTACACAGACAGCTTGTCTGACCTGTTGGGCCACTACTGCCCTGGGGATTCTGATATGGTATCGGTCCAACCAGGCCTGACTCAGACCCTCCAGCGCTGCTGTCTTCCAGGCCACAGCAGCACGGGAGCAGGCAGAACCAGCCTGTATGAGCCAATGACGTCAGCTTCAGCGCCGCACCGTTCTCCTGCGCCCTGGCAGCCGAGACTCTCCTCTCCTTCCCATCATCCCTCTCGCTCGCCAATTTATGAGAAGTGTCTGCAGTGCTGGACGGGCCACGGCGCCTGTGCGCTGCCTGGACCTGATGACCCGGCCCGCGCAGACACCTCGGGGCAGGAGGACGAGCCGGTTCTCCCACCCCTGCGCCTCCTGGACGAGCCACTCCTGCACCTCCACGACTTGGCCGCTGGTCCCAGGGAACCGAGCTCGGAGAGGCTTCCCACACTCCTACGTTCAGCCTCTGCCCAGCCAGCCGAGCGGCTCGGAGATGTGGAAACCTCAGAGGAAGGTAAGAGATTGGCCAGCTGACCCACCTGGACATGCCTCTGATGTAAGGGTGTCAAAACCACTCTCCCCCCTCCTCCTCCTGTACAGAGACGTTTCCCCAAACATCTCCTCATTCTTCTTCTCTGTCCTTTTCTGACATTTACTTGTGGTGCTCTCTTCTTTTCCTGTCCTGTGTCTCTCACCCTTGACCCCTCACCTCTGACCCACCCCACCTATGCGTTATTGGTTTGCTTTCCTTTACTGCTTTGAAGTGTCTGTGAAGAGAGCGTCTGGCTCTAAAATGTTTCAGCATCACCATGATGTCATTGGGGCATCCATTATTACAGTGCCATGTCCCAAAGTTTCTGACTAAAAGCCACTATGGTGTGATTTGGACTGACCGAAATTATCCTGCATTGGTGACATTCCATCTCCCTGAAGTGCAGTAATGTGTTTAATATCCACTCTGAGGTGTGTGTGTGTGTGTTTGTGGGGGGGGTAAGCTCTGTTTTGAGTAATGATTCCAGTCAGGCTACGAACATTAGCCTTCTCTTGCCCTACTTTGCTGTCTCCTGCTACTCCAGCCTTCTCCTACCCCGCAGTGGGTCCAGGTGAAGCTCTGTCACTTTAATCAGACATTTCAAGCGTTAAGATTCTCAGATGAGATGTTCTCCCCTCTCATCCATGTGAACAAACATCTGTGGAAAGGCAACAGCAGGTCCTTAACACCCTTACAGTCACCCCACACTGTTTTAGAAACGCAGTGTGTGTGTAGCATTGAACAGGTTAACAGCAGGTGAGTGACCAGGTCTGCATACCAGTGGATGGGTTGTCCTGCGTTCTGAACCAAAGTCCATTTTCTTGTGCCAAAGAGCCCAAGGTGTCTGACCGCCCTTACGTGACCAGGGGGATTAACGTGCAGATGTAGGCACATGCTGCTGTTGGTCACGCCGTGTTCCTGTTTCCTCCTGTGCAGACGACAAACCTAAAGGTGCAGTGGAAAGAGACAGGTCGGAGTCTGCCTACCAGATCATGGAGGACAGAGGAACGCGCAGGAACTCCGAGGTAGAGTCTGTGACGTAGCCGTTTGTTGATCCAGATCTTGGAACGCTTGAATCAGAAGCTGAAGTGAGATCTTTAGCATTCCGAGACTGCATGAGGAGGGTTACTTTAGAATGTATTAGGTAAGTCTCAAAATAATTTATAATGGTTGTGAGATGTTCGGGGGATCTGTTTTTCATACGCACTCTAATGTTCTCACTGAACAACTCTGAACAAGAGCATCACGACTCGTCTTATTATTCATGACATTCAAGCTGGTCTCGTTCTTCTCGCAATGTGCCCATGTGGCTTTGAGACTAGACCAATCGAAGGGTCTGCTACTTCCTTAGGCAAGCTGTGTGTTCGTGTGTGTGCGTGTGTGTGTCAGGGAGAGGAAGAGAGGCATGTTTATCATCTCCTAAATGTCTAAGCTAGTTAAATCTTGTGATCAGTACAGGGTTCTGAGCAGTGTGTGTTGTGTAAGAGATTGGACTGAGATTTTCTCACCCTCCTACAAACCACAGTCATAAAGAAAGAAAGCCTGTCACACAAATGCTTCTCTTTCTCTCTCCCTCTCTCTCCTTTTCTCACTCTCCTCTCTGCATGTCTCTTTCTCTCTCCCTCTTTCTCTCTCTTCTAGCTTTTCACATTGTCTCTTCTGTAAACACACACCCTGCATAATGGGCTTAATGATCAGGCCCAGAGTGAACCTCTTGCCAAATCAAAGGACACTGCACTGTAAGCGTGTAGCAGTGTTTGTCCAGACAGGTTACATAAGCAATATGTGGAGTGGTACTTGCAAACGCTAAATGGCCCAGTGGGGGTGTGTGTTAGCACCGATGTGGACACCACTAGTCCAGCCCCTTAATTCAATTACAGTTCATCACCTCAGTCACTCTCCTGTCTTTCATCTGGTGCAGTTACGCACACTTCAATACCACCCTGTCTGTCTGTCTGTCTGTCTGTCTCTGTGTCTTTCTCATGCATGCTCTCTCTCTCTCTCTCTCTCTCTCTCTCTCTCTCTCTCTCTCACCCAATGCATTACAGCAGGATTCAGAGCCGATAGGCAGCCATGTATATGAAGAACCCCTCCCCCACTTTCAGTCACTTTGACAGATAACAAATGAATAAGTGTGTGTGCCGTACTGATGTGTAGACTGTGACGGTCCCGGACGCGTGTTGCTTTCCTTCAGTCAGGTGAGACGAGCAGGTGTGAGCTAGCGGCTGGCACCGGACAGCAGGGACACCTCCACCAGAGCCAAGGTGAGACATCTCAGGTGGGCTCTGTCCCACAGAAACATGTCTGACTCTGCAGTACTCTTATTAAAAGGTCTTTCAGTTTAAACAAGTCTAAATGTTTCTTTTTGTGTGTGTGTGTGTATATATGTGTATATTTATTTACACTATGAGATTCAGCCTCTGTTTTAAGGCACTTTGGGATAGGCGTGCATGCAACACTACTCTCTGAACACCCATAAAGTTGGGTAAGTACTAAGAGATGAGGTCAGACTTCAGGTCAGGTTTGGATATGGTGCGTTCTTTAAGTTCTTCTAAGAGGTAGGTTGACCCTTGACCCATAAACCACAGAGCAGTTACAGTTACAGAGTAAAATATCTGTGGCCATATTTGTGTGTGGTTAAGTGGGTGTGTTTGAAGTGTAGCTACAGTGTTCTGTGTGAGTGAAACCCAGTCCTAGGGGACTATAATCCAGTCCATGTTTTCGTCCCAGCACCCAGAACGTCAGCAGCAGGGAGACGTGTCCTCATTGTTTAGTGTAGAAGTGTGGGGGGTGGGGGGGGGGGGGGGGGGGGGGGGGGGGGGGGGACACAGCACAAATGCTGAGTTTGCTGAACTTTTGTATTGTCTGAGAATCCTAAGAGGACTGGACAGAGGACAATGTCTCTGTGTGTATCTGTGTTGGTGGTGATAAGAGGACTTCAGCCCATAAGTTGCTGGTTACCTGTACAGGTTAAGCTGCTTGAAATGGCATGTTCCACAGTGGATCCTCCTGAGTGCTGGTGTTTATACATATATCGTGTGCACCTACTGCTTTATATATATAGGATTATTGTCCTCACCTCCCAAGTGAGGCTGCAGTGAAGACATCTTACTAGGCTTCACACTTTCTGCACATCCTGTCTAGCACATGGCTCTGCCAGTAGAGACCAGACTGAGACACAGTGAACCCATCAGCAGACTGAGACACAGTGAACCCATCAGCAGACTGAGACACAGTGAACCCATCAGCAGACTGAGACGCAGTGAACCCATCAGCAGACTGAGACGCAGTGAACCCATCAGCAGACTGAGACACAGTGAACCCAGCAGCAGACAGAGACACAGTGAACCCAGCAGCAGATAGCAGGAGACATAATGTCCCTCTAGACATCTTGTTTATGAGACATTATGGCAAACCTGCAACATTAGAGGAAATCACTTGCAATTCATTTAAATCTGAAGTATATAGTTGAATTTTTCATTCAAATATAAATACATTTAGAATATTGCTATTGTATTAGTATATTACTATTGTATTTCTATACTGTAATTTTATTTCTATACAGTAATTGCAAGGATTTCTTTGCTACTTTATTACTTGATTACTAATTGAAAACCTGGAAAAATACTAAGTTTTTAAAGCCTGTGTAAAGTAAGTGCTGTTTTTGGTGAAAATGCTTCCACATGAGGGTAAAATGAGGATATGAATATGCCCTAAAGCTGTGCTGTGCTGTGAGTAAGGCTGGTCTGTGTGTGTGCAGAGACCGCTGATGGGCCCAGGGGAGAAGGGGTGATGTGTGGGAGGATACCCCATGGCCCAGAGGGCAGCACTGAGATGGAGGACAGGGGTAACAACACCAGCTCCTACACCACTGTCAGGGGTAACAACACCAGCTCCTACACCACTGTCAGGGGTAACAACACCAGCTCCTACACCACTGTCAGGGGTAACAACACCAGCTCCTACACCACTGTCAGGGGGTAACAACATCAGCTCCTACACCACTGTCAGGGGTAACAACACCAGCTCCTACACCACTGTCAGGGGTAACAACACCAGCTCCTACACCACTGTCAGGGGTAACAACATCAGCTCCTACACCACTGTCAGGGGTAACAACACCAGCCCAGAACTCCACAAACCTGCTGGTTCAGGAATTCAAGAGAGTCCGATTACAGCAGAACTGTCAACATTATTACATTTCAAGCTTACACCAGACATAATTTCCTGATTGTATTTACCACACAAATGTCCTGGCTAGTATTCCAACCGCATGAAAATATATCGAATCTTTTCTTCTGTAATATATAAAATATTTTCTTTGTTAAAAAATTGCATTGCTGGTACAAACACATATGCATAATAAATAAACCCATTTGTCGTGAAAGCCATGTTGTAGGTACTGGACACATTATTACAAACCCACCAGATGCTGCTGTAATGGTGTATAATTGTCAGCCGTCTATCATGTGGCTGCTGAGACTTTCATCTCAGCTCGTACGTGATTTGGGTGAATGACGGGGCCGTCAGACAGGATGTGTTGAGTTGGCGATATCTCATAGGTGGCCACCATGACCTGGCACTATAGCAGCAATGCATGGTCAGCATGTAATGCTGGTTAATATTTAATGACATATTGTAACTGCTGTTTTATGTCTAATGATGTGGTGCCTATACTTTAAAACGAAGTCAAGGAGTTGTTCAACATGTAACGGTTAACTCAGAACGGAAAAGTGTGTCTGTAGTTTATTACCCTCAGTGCATCTCATGGCACTGTAGCAGTGCTGTAGTAGTGGGTGCATGGGGTCTGTATGTGGTTGTGTCTGTAGGCGCATGGGTCTGCAGGCGGTTGGGTCTGTAGGCGGTTGAGTCTGTAGGCTCATGGGTCTGTAGGCGGTTGGGTCTGTAGGTGGATGGATCTGTAGGCGGTTGGGTCTGTAGGCGGTTGTCTGTAGGCGGTTGGGTCTGTAGGCGGTTGTCTGTAGGCAGTTGGGTCTGTAGGTGGATGGATCTGTAGGCGGTTGGGTCTGTAGGCAGTTGGGTCTGTAGGCGGTTGGGTCTGTAGGCTCATGGGTCTGTAGGCGGTTGGGTCTGTAGGTGGTTGGGTCTGTAGGCAGTTGGGTTTGTAGGCTCATGGGTCTGTAGGCGGTTGGGTCTGTAGGTGGTTGGGTCTGTAGGTGGTTGGGTCTGTAGGCTCATGGGTCTGTAGGCGGTTGGGTCTGTAGGCAGTTGGGTTTGTAGGCTCATGGGTCTGTAGGCGGTTGGGTCTGTAGGCGGTTGGGTCTGTAGGCGGTTGTCTGTAGGTGGTTGGGTCTGTAGGTGGTTGGGTCTGTAGGCGGTTGGGTCTGTAGGCGGTTGTCTGTAGGTGGTTGGGTCTGTAGGTGGTTGGGCCAGCAGCCAGTTGAATGTTTTAAGCGTCTGTCTCTCTGAGTCAACATCAGGCTGTCATGCAGGAGTTGAGTGGTTGTTTGTTCCACTTTTCTTCTGATATCCAGTTGTGTTCAGCAGAAAAAGATAAAGTGCTGGTTAGGCATTATCGTTCAGGATGATGTGAACAGCTGACTAAACACCACGTCAATGTCGCCCTTGAGGGGCGGCCCTCAAGTCTAAGCAGCCCACCAGAAGGGCAGCGTTGTGCCTGCATCCCCCACAAATGCACAAGCACCTCCCAAATTACACCCAAAAACATCACTGGAATCCATTTATCTGTAATTGTATCATCACCACCGCCCCACACACCCCTCCCCATGTGTTGCCTTGGCGATGTGTCTAACATTTCCTGGTGGTTGTATCACCCTCTGCGTTTTGCTGGTGACCGTGGTGAAACGGAGGGGTGGAGGATGGTGCTGGAACAGCCCCCTTCTGTCAGTCAAACACCGCCCTATTAACATCCTCACACGTGTTCGTCCAGGTTCATTCAGTACAGCACTGATACATGATCAATAATGCATAATGATCTCCATGTGATATAGTCTCATGTAGCTCCCATTGCTACAATTGCCACGGGAACCACCATCCACTGTTGCCTTCAACTTCCACATCTATTGTAGCTTTTCTGAATGTACACTGATGATTGATGGTTATTAGTACACTGATTATAGGCTCGCTGTAACTAATTAACGTGGCTGTGTTCTGTTGGGTCTCCACAGGTAAAGGCGCCACTAAATGTGCTCAGATTGGCATCACGGCAACAGAGACCGCACACAGACTTGGTACCCAGCATGCACTGGGGCAGGAAGTGAGACTTGAGATAATTGAGCAAAGGAAGTGAGGAGGATCCCCACAGTGATGTCATCATTCTTTCTCCTCGTGATGTTTGTGCTGTTATGTCACCACTACGTGATGGTGATATTGGTGTCGAAGAGAAGGACCCAGGGAGGAGAAGAACTTCTCCCCTCACATCTCGTCTGGTTTGGACACGACTGAGGCCTCTGACACTCGGCCATCCTCAGCGTGGAGGTCTGTGAGGGGATATCTAAGGATTAGGACCGGCCTGTTCGCTCATATTGGAGCCAAACTCGGCTGTACAGAGGAGTGGGATTAGACCTGGCAAGAGATACTGGGGATGTGGTGTATAGAACTGGTCTCACTGCTGAAGGTCTAGTTTCATTAGCTGGGATACAGTAGTTACGCAAGTTTAATGTGTTTAATGTGTGTATGGTGGGGGTTGTGTGTGTGTGTGTGTTAATGTGAGTGTCAGATGTGCAGTCTGTGAAGAGGCTGATTATAGCTGAGTCACCATGCGTTCAACCAAACTCTACCATCACACACACACACACACACACACACACACACACACACACACACACACACACACACACACACACACACACACACACACACACACACTCTGTTCTCCCTTAATCAAATACTGCACACCTTGGTCTCGACATCAAAGCGGCAAACACATGGCTCAGTTAGGGGACATCGGTTCACATAAGCGGTGCCTGCTGGGTAAATCTGGGGTTAGTGGCACCTGAGTGTTTAATGAAAAATCAACATGGGTTGTACATATAAAACGTGTCAATTATTTTTGGAAGCGTGTCCATTTACAATGTTTAGACTTCCTTTTCAATGGCATTATAAATGTTTATTGTATATTAGTACATTTAAGAATGCATTAAGTTTAAACTACGGTCATGTAGTCATGTTGTAGTTTTTGTGGTGTTTTTTAGACAAAATCTTGTGTATTGTTATAAAAGTCTAGTAATTTCTACCAAAAGTGTGTTTGACCTGAGATATTCATTAACATATTTATAAGTAATTCAGTTTGTTTGGTCAAGTTAGAATGTTCTTGGAGGGCAGATCACTCTGGCAGTGGTGGTGGGTGCTTTCTCTGTGGTACGGAATAGCAATCATATGTTCAGTGTCTGTTTCAGCTGAGCAAGGGGCAGAAAGGGACCCAGTCTGTAGGCACGGTGAGTCCTACTGAACCTGAAGGAACACACAATTATGCCAAAGTCTGAACATGTACATGAAAACATCTTCTGGCTCTGTTCACCATATATGATCTATGGACGACACAGTCTTTAAACCACAAAAAAATCACATTTCAAAGCTAATATTTTTTATGAAAGTGTAAACGATCATGTCTCATACACGTACAAAGTGAGTGGATATTCCTGTATTCTTAAGTACTTCCATCAGTTCTTAAGTAATGGAAACCAAATAGAAATTTGCCAAAAACCCACGCTGCTGTTGTTTATCTTTCATACCAGTTCTGTTCCTGTTCAGTGGGGCGTCTAGTGTGCTGCACAGAAAGACCGTGGAGGGGTTACATTCCGAGAACACCCATGAACGGCGAAAAAGTGTGAATATTTGAACCGTAAAAAATGCCTAAAATAATATTTGAGGTATTTTTTTTTCTTCACAATCAGCATCCAGTACAATGTCAATGTCCACTAGACACACACTTATTTTACCTTCCAATGTCCACTAGACACACACTTATTTTACCTTCCGATGTCCACTAGACACACACTTATTTTACCTTCCGATGTCCACTAGACACACACTTATTTTACCTTCCGATGTCCACTAGACACACTTATTTTACCTTCCGATGTCCACTAGACACACACTTATTTTACCTTCCGATGTCCACTAGACACACACTTATTTTACCTTCCGATGTCCACTAGACACACACTTATTTTACCTTCCGATGTCCACTAGACACACACTTATTTTACCTTCCGATGTCCACTAGACACACACTTATTTTACCTTCCGATGTCCACTAGACACACACTTATTTTACCTTCCAATGTCCACTAGACACACTTATTTTACCTTCCGATGTCCACTAGACACACACTTATTTTACCTTCCGATGTCCACTAGACACACACTTATTTTACCTTCCGATGTCCACTAGACACACACTTATTTTACCTTCCGATGTCCACTAGACACACACTTATTTTACCTTCCGATGTCCACTAGACACACACTTATTTTACCTTCCGATGTCCACTAGACACACACTTATTTTACCTTCCGATGTCCACTAGACACACACTTATTTTACCTTCCGATGTCCACTAGACACACTAGCTGTGTATGAGTTGAGTCTGCTAATAGGAGTTGAGGGGGCTGTGTATGAATTGAGACTGTATGAGTTGAGGGGGCTGTGTATGAATTGAGACTGTATGAGTTGAGGGGGCTGTGTATGAGTTGAGACTATGAGTTGAGGGGGCTGTGTATGAGTTGAGACTATGAGTTGAGGGGGCTGTGTATGAGTTGAGTCTGCTAATAGGAGTTGAGGGGGCTGTGTATGAGCTGAGACTGTATGAGTTGAGTCTGCTTATATGAGTTGGGTGGGCTGTGTATGAGTTGAGTCTGCTTATATGAGTTGGGTGGGCTGTGTATGAGTTGAGACTGTATGAGTTGAGTCTGCTTATATGAGTTGGGTGGGCTGTGTATGAGTTGAGTCTGCTTATATGAGTTGGGTGGGCTGTGTATGAGTTGAGACTGTATGAGTTGAGTCTGCTTATATGAGTTGGGTGGGCTATCTGTGTTTCCTTGGTGATGAGTCTTTCAGGAATGAATGAGCTCAACACTTTGTGATAATTAGGTTTCATGCTTCCTCCACACTCAATGATGGTCATTAAATGCTCATTGCGTTCACACGTTTATTTTTAAAAACCGGTATAAATCAATTCATTATGGAAGTACAATGTTGTTTAAATAAGACCTGTGAAATAATAGAGGAGAGAAGGGGGGGGGCAAGAAAGAATGAAACGACTGCACCAGTGAAGTAGCTGAAACCAGTTTGTATTTCTACTGTTGACATAATGCAACTGTCAACGTGGAGCAGTTCCATCTCGTCCCTCTGTTCTGCGGAGATATTATAGAAACATAGATCAAATGTCCTTTATTCCAAATGCAGTTTCCCAGAGTAAGGCTCCACACTACTGCATTACTGTCATTGTCAAGGATTCACTCTTATGTGTTCACAAACTCTAATTTGATTTAAGAGGAAGCCACACAGTCAAGGAAGGACCAGCCAGCATCTGTAGTAAAATGCAACGCTCTTTAACAGCAAACAGAATATTCAAATGTGGCCCAAATTTGTTTATATGGAAGTTTAGCAGTTAAATTTAGCATTGTTGAATGGAACTTTGTGGAGTATGAGTTCAGTCCTGGAGAATGGAACCTAGCGGAGTATGAATTCAGTAGTGTTGAATGGAATCTAGTGGTGTATGAATACAGTAGTGTTGAATGGAATCTAGTGTAGTATGAATTCAATTCTGTGGAATGGAACCTAGTGGAGTATGAATTCAGTTATGTGGAATGGAACCTAGTGGAGTATGAATTCAGTTCATGGAACCTAGAGGAGTATTAATTCAGTTCTGTAGAATGGAACCTAGTGGAGTATGAATTCAGTTCTGTGGAATAGAACCTAGTGGAGTATGAATTCAGTTCTGTGGAATAGAACCTAGTGGAGTATGAATTCAGTAGTGTTGAATGAAACCTAGTGGACATTGACTTCACTGACAGAACATGGGAGAACTCACATCACAGCACAAGTCACAGTATATACACGTATATACACTCATCGGCCACGTTATTAAGCGCACCTTGCTAGCACCAAGTTGAACCCCATTTTGCCCTCAGAACTGCCTTAATAATTCATGGCATAGATTCAACAAGATACTGGAAACATTCCTCAGAGCGTCTGGTCCATATTGACATGATAGCTGCACATCCATGATGTGAATCTCCCGTTCCACCACATCCCAAACGTGCTCTACTGGACTGAGATCTGGTGACTATGGAGGCCATTTGAGTACAGTGAACTCATTATTGTGTTCAAGAAACCAGTCTGAGATGATTCGCGCTTTATGACATGGCACATTATCCTGCTGGAAGTAGCCATCAGAAGATGGGTACACTGTGGTTATAAAGGTATGGACATGGTCAGCAACAATACTCAGGTAGGCTGTAGTGTTGACACGATGCTCAATTAGTACTAATGGGCCCAAAGTGTGCAAGGAAAATATCACCATTACCATTACACCACCACCACCACCACCAGCCTGAACCATTGATACAAGGCAGGCAGGATGGATCCATGCATTCATGTTGACGACAAATTCTGACCCTACCATCTGAATGTCGCAGCAGAAATCGAGACTCATCAGACCAGGGAACGTCTTTTCAATCTTCTATTGGCCAATTTAGGTAAACCTGTGCAAACTGTAGCTTCAGTTCCCTGTTCTTAGCTGACAGGAGTGGCACCCGGTGTGGTCTTCTGCTGCTGTAGCCCATCTGCCTCAAGGTTCGACGTGTTGTGTGGTCAGAGATGCTCTTCTGAATGCCTCGGTTGTAACAACTGGTTATTTGAGTTACTGTAGCTGTTCTGTCAGCTCAAACCAGTCTGGTCATTCTCCTCAGACCTCTGGCAACAACAAGGCATTTGAGCCCACAGAACCGCCGCTCACTGGATATTTTCTCTTTTTCTGACCATTCTCTGTAAACCCAACCATGCCACGTTTA
Source organism: Brachyhypopomus gauderio (assembly GCF_052324685.1). NCBI lineage: Eukaryota > Metazoa > Chordata > Actinopteri > Gymnotiformes > Hypopomidae > Brachyhypopomus > Brachyhypopomus gauderio. The sequence continues at coordinate 80,623 of NW_027506949.1, forward strand.
AAGTCACTTAAATCACTTTCTTCCCCATTCTGATGCTCGGCTTGAACTGCAGCAGAACGTCTTGGACATGTCTACATGCCTAAATGCATTGAGTTGCTGCTATGTGATTGGCTGATTCAACGTTAATTTGCGTTAATGAGCAGTCGGACAGGTGTACCTAATAAAGTGGCCAGTGAGTGTACACAGTAACATTATGGATAAATACAGGGGGGGTGCAAACGACATAAAAAGTAAAACTCATGCCCCAGAGGGTGTGTCCATCAGGAGGTGGGCTGGGAGAGGGGTGTGTCCATCAGGAGGTGAGCTGGGAGAGGGGTGTGTCTAGGCCAGGGGTCGAGAACCTTTTTGACCGAGAAAGCCATGAACGCCACATATTTAAAAATGTAATTCCATGAGTGCTATACAATGTGTTTAAAACGAAATAAAAGTAAATGTGAACATTTTATGTAAGACCAACCCTTTTAAAGTATAATAGGTCTCAGAATTCTTTTTAATAACGTTGTTAAGCTGTTGCTAACCAATGACGAATAAAGAACTTCTTACCATTAATGCGACTTCTGGTGCCGCATGATTTTGCTGATGGCTTTGTAGTCTGGTTGATACGTGGTGAGGTTAAGCTTCATGCAGCCATTGAGACTTCCATCCGTTAAACGTGATCGTAGGTTGGTCTTAATGTTTTTTAGATGTGAAAACGACTGCTCACATGCATACGTAGAGCCAAACATTGTCAGTACAGCAACACTCACACGCTGCAGTGTGTGGTATGATGGGAAGCTCGTTCCAGGTTTGGACAGTCAGCTGGTACGTGAGTTGGAGTTTTTTCATTCCTCCCCATTTGTGTTTGCTTGCCATAGCATGTGTCAAAGTGCCACTTTATATTTGACCGTTTCATCGATGCAATTTTATCACTGCATATAATACACACTGCAGAACCAGCTCTCTCCACAAAAGCGAATTCCTCTGTCCATTCTTGCTGAAAAGTACGATAATCCTCATCTTTTTTTCTTTTAGCCATCTTCTTCGATAATAGTGTTTAAAGCTAGCTGACTACTAAGGACAGAAATTTACTTCGTGACCTCACAACGACCGTGGTATTTTACGCATTATCCAATGAAAATTAGGCATTGTCCCGGGAACAGCTGTGATTGGCTATAGCCACCCGCAACCGTGAGAGGCAAGAAATTAATGGTTTGAAATACGTTTTGACATTATTATTTTTTGTAAAAAATTGTCTGCGAGCCATATGCAGCCATCGAAAGAGCCACATCTGGCTTGCAAGCCATAGGTTCCCGACCCCTGGTCTAGGCTGACCTCAAGCCCTCTCTTCATTGTAACATTGTAACTGCCATTTATACTCCGACTGGCCCTCACATACACATACACGGACACACATGCCTGAGGGAGTTTTAGTCACTATGGCAACCCAGGGTCAGTCAAGATGATGTCAGATACCAGAACAGGCCTGCAGAAACTTCAAAGAGAGAGAGAGAGAGAGAAAGAGAGAGGGAGAGAGTCAGCACTGGTCTGGTCTTTGTCCCCGAGTCTTGTCGCACGCAGGGTGATCACCTGTACTGTGAGCAGTCACAAGGAGCAAAGGGAGCTTCAGAAGGTCTCGAATCTGACTCCAGTCTCCTATAGTAATTGCATAATATACTATTGTAATTTTATAAACGTATATGATGTTTTATGTTTTTTTTGCTTCAAACAAAAGTTTGCATTTCTTATTCTGCCTATTTGAGGACCTGATTTCAGGTTAGAAGATGAGTTGGGAGATCGTTTTGATTACTCGGTTCCACTACACATCATTCCCTGGATGTCTCTGCTGTAGATGGGACAGGCCCGGTTCCACAGGGCCCGAGGAACAGCACGGTGAGAGTGGAGCTTCCGCTTCATCTGAGGTTTCATGGCACTGCTACATTAGAGTTTCTGCAGAACACTCCAGCCAGGATAGCCATAGGTGTTTATAATACCTAAGACCATGATGGCAATCTGAAAACACACAGACGTTTGATTGGTTACATGGAGATGAATGATCATCATGACACTCCTGCCCAGACAGCTGTTTGTGTGTGTGTGTGTGTGTGTGTGTGTGGAGGTGGGTGGGTGGGTAGCTGTCACGGGTTCTAGCTCAACACAACTCAATTACAGACTCATCGGTCTCCCAGCCTCCGCGTTCTTGTTTGAGCCTACAGGCATAGCTGAGGAGAAGCTCGGTAATCTCATTACATATATTTCACCCTGTTTCTCTTTCTCTGTGTGCTCTCACTTCCATCCTGCCCCCCCCCCCCACCACCACTCGCAATAAAACGATCTACTCCATCAGTCACGGCCCGAGTCGGAGACGACTGCCTTCTGGACATAACCGTGCAGTAAGCAGAACGGCTGTTTGCTCCTGGCATATGGAGCACACAAGCCAAGGCCTGAGGGTGTCGTTTCAGATTCAGCTGTGGTCTGTTCCCTGAGCACAGCACAGCTGGCCAACGAGCCTCTATCAGCAGGAGACGTTTCACCCACACTACCAAACACAGGTTTGCACTTTATGACTCTGAGCCGCATAGTTGTTATGCACCAGTTCTAAAATCCACTTTGTGTCCTGGAGTTAGCCAATGAATTATAAAATTCACCTGGTGTTCTGGAGTTAGGTGATTAATTGTAGAATCCACTTGGTGTTCTGGAGTTAGGTGATTAATTGTAGAATCCACTTGGTGTTCTGGAGTTAGGTGATTAATTGTAGAATCCACTTGGTGTTCTGGAGTTAGGTGATTAATTGTAGAATATGTTGTACTCCAAATGAGTCTTATTAGTCTTCATTGGTTGCTTTTGTCTACTTTTATGTGCACACAGACCCTTATATTAACTGTGAAGACTCCACCTGCCAGGTCAATGCTTTACTGTTCACACAGACAACAAATCACTTAATTCAAACACTTCATCATAATCAGCTTGAGATCTGTCTTCACCTGTTTGTGTAGTTGGTGAATAAAGGAATCAGCTTCTGCACCAAAACTGTCAGAGTTGAACATTAAGGAGCATGAATACCGTGTGCGGTAATGAAGCACAGTGAAGCGTTGTCTGCTCTGCCTGTGTAGGGCGTCTTGTTTGTTTGATGTAAGGAAAAGCCATGCTTGCACACCAGAGGGTGGGGGACGCCCGTGTGCAGAAGATCTCGCACCAGAGGGTGGGGGACGCCCATGTGCAGAATATCTCTCCAGTGTTTCACGAGCTTCAGCTTCTCAAAGCGAAACGACTGCTTCAAGCGCGTCACAGCGTAATCTATTAGATCCATTCATAAACACACCATGTACGGTGTGGAGCGCATGCCTGCACAGTTCGACCCGAAGAGAAAAACGACTTCTGTAACGGGCCGGTCTCCTGTACTAGCGTAACATAATCTAGCCTAACGTGTCTGAGGACGCTCCACAGCTCCAGCTCAGAGTTCATCTACACGGATGTCGGTGGACGCGTGGGGCTTTCTCATTACTCACAGTGTCTGTATTGTCTGCAGGAAAGGCGTCTGTAGAGGGAGGACGTGCCTGAAGCCGATAGATCGGGCGCATCTGCTGAGATGAGTTTGTATAAGCTCTCCATACGTCCCCGTGTAATAACGAGGGCCCTGGCGTTTTGAATTGCAGATCTGAGTTGTGCCCGGGCTAGAGGGCTTCTGAATGGTAGTACTGCAGATGATTCTCCTGTGAAGATCGTGGGGCACCACAGGCTGGTGTCGTGCAATACTGCATTACGACCCCCCCAATACACGTGCCCACACACACATTGCACACTTGCTGCTGCCCCTCTCCAACCCCCCCACCCCCCAGCCTCTCGACATCAGTCACCCCCTCCCCATTCTGTGCTAGTCCCCCTCTCCTCCTTCTTTAAATGAAATGACCACTTAATCATACGCAGCATAATGGACCTCTTGTCAGATCCATTTGCACTGTAGATGAATGATGGTGTGTTGGGTCGGGTGGTACCGTACAGCGGACGACTGATGCCCCACTCAGCCCGTTTCTCCCGGGCTCCAGGGGCAGGAGCAGGGCGGGTCTGGATTTTCCTCTCAGCCTGCTGGAGTCGGAGACACACCGCAGACGGGTTCTGCTGGTTAATATGTTGGCTCCTTTTCCCGATCTTCTCATCCCCTTCACAGTGAAGTCCATCTTGTGTCTCCTCCACGGCCCTCGTGCTGGAATGGTGCACCATGGGACTTTGTGAGACGTTAATGTGCCAAGGAGCTAAGAGCGTGGTAAAGGGGTAAGGACACCACACACTCGGGCTCTGTGCATTTATACACACAGCCTTCCAGAAGTTTACTCTTAAGTGACTCTTCCCACTATAATGTGAATGGTGTACATTGACTTCCCTTAATGAGTGTTTATTTGCAGTGCGGTGACCCCCTAAACAGACCACATCGCCCACTCACCTTAACATCCATCTGCGTGCCCTTTACCGTGACCTCTTACCAGCAGAGCTTTGATCTCTGCTGGGCTTCCATCCTGCGTCCTTGTGTCTTGCTGTGATACTTGGAGCGCGGGGACACTAGTGCAGGGGCATAAGTGCACTCCTGCAGTGCGTGCACCCCACAGCTCAGTGCAAGAGCTTCACCTATGAGTCAGCACTAGACGCAGGACTAAAGAACACTTAAATGTACCAGTGGGCAGGCCTTTCACATCGGTGTCCTCTGTATTAATTCTCCTGTGCCCTGGTGTTTCTTATGCCTCTGGAGTAGCGTGTGGCTTCTATGAGAATACACATATAAAATACAAAATGTGCTCTGATGAGGGCGGGGCTGTGTTCTACTGAGGGCGGGGCTGTGTTCTGTTGAGGGCGGGGCTGTGTTCTGATGAGGATGGGGCTGTGTTCTGTTGAGGGCGGGGCTGTGTTCTGTTGAGGGCGGGGCTGTGTTCTGTTGAGGGCAGGGCTGTGTTCTGTTGAGGGCGGGGCTGTGTTCTGATGAGGGCGGGGCTGTGTTCTGTTGAGGGCGGGGCTGTGTTCTGATGAGGGCGGGGCTGTGTTCTGATGAGGGCGTTTTGTCAAGCTGTAGGTTGTAAGGTTTGAAGTCAAACCTTGAGAGATTTGGGAACAAATTCTGCGTGTTTTTTCTTGCCAAAATATAATAACATTTTGGAAAACATATGGAAACACACACTGGTTTTCCATGTTTTTGTCTGCTTTCATGTTTGTATTAGTATTTATTTATATGTTTATATATGTACTGTTCTACTCTAATAAATCGTATTAGAAATTCAGTTGTTTCTCAGGTGGCCTTAGGTGTGTGTATATAGCAATATTAAAAATGATCTCATACTCAGTTCAGACACTGATGAGAGAAAAAGTATTACACACTGAACCAACACAGGAGCCTCTGCTCTCAGATCTCAGGTGTGTGTGTGTGTATGTGTGTGTGTGTGTGTGTGTGTGTGTGTGTGTGTGTGTGTGTGTGTGTGTGTGTTATACATAACTCTCATCCAAAACCATTTTTTTGTCAATTAGACCAACCACATCCATTAGTGACTCTTCAGCTCAGAGCCCCCTGATTCCTGGCTTTAAATCACAGTCTGTGTGTATGAGTGAGAAGCACTTAGAAACCACACTTGAGTGAAGACCCATATTGGAAATTCTACCTCATGTATCATCACATATCTTACTTGCTGCCCTCCAGAAAGACTGGCAGCACTCTGTAAAGACGAACAAGGAGAAAACGCCATTACTGATCAGCATAAACTGACTCTTGACCAAAAGAGCAAGGTCTTTCTGAGAGGTAGAACTATCCAAAGCAAAAGCTCTTTATAAGGAAGCGTCTATGGTGCCTACTTTGCCTGTTTTTAAGAAAAATAAAAAAATTCTTGTCCACACTTTTGAAATCTTGACTCACAACAGAGGTTTGGCCTTTGATAGGGTTTATGTCAGATAACAAATGCTTGATTCTGGGGAGCCATTTATGTGTGGATTTATAGGTATTCTCTGAATTATAGTCCTGCAGGAAGACCTGATCGAGATGCAGTCTTGGTCTCCTGGCAAGGGCACCCACACGCTGGTGTAAAATATTTGGTAGTAGTAGTCTCAGGTCCTGTGGAAGGAGAGCGTCCCCACGGCATCTCGAGTCTCCCATCAGTCCATTCTTGATCGACCTTGACTCCATGCAGCCTCTGCCCTGGTGTTTATTAGCAGAAAGGGTTATTTCCGTCTCATCCGGACCATAAATGACTCCAGTGGAACATTTTTTTCATCCTATTACCGGGATAATGTCATTCCACTGAAAGGTTAGATTTCTTGATTTCTTGCATACTTTCAGGATAAGGCCATAGTACTGATGATGCTTCATCTTTTCCTCCTTCATCTTCACCAGCAAGGCCAGCACTGTTAACGTGGCGTGTGAAGAGTTCACTTGAGGTCTTGTGTGCTGCGAGAACAGCTTGCTGTCTTCCACGACATCTGTGCATTTCTTAGACACCTCCGAGCCATTAAAAGCCTTTAAATAAAATGTTTATCTACAGAGGGTAATCTGTGACGCAATTGCAATTAAGCACTAATTTATCTGCTCTTCCTCCACAGAGGGAGGACATCACTAACACTGGAGCCAGTCACCATTGTGTGTGTGTGTGTGTGTGTGTGTGTGTGTGTGTGTGTGTGTGTGTGTGTGTGTGTGTGTGTGTGTGTGTGTTATGTTATTTTCAGGTTGAAGAGATGGGGAGACTTCTCAGAAATGGAAGATTCATTAATGTGTGCAAATCATTTCAGCAGATCCAAGAGTATGATGACATTTTTCACAATAGTAAGTCGACTGAGCAGAAACCAGCATTAGTGAACATACAACCACACACACACACACACACACACACACAAACACGCACCCACCAACACACACACACACACACCCTAATTCTTTTGTCTTTTCTCGAATAGCATAACAAATTGCCTGGCATGTAAATTGGTTGCAGCTTAACAAATTAAAAATGCATTGATACAATGAGCATGAAGTGTCAGAGTGTAAGTAGACTAATGAACCATAATGAAAGGATGCAGCTCTCTCTGCCGCTTTTAACAGTGGCCCGTATTTACAGGGAAGTCACTGCACAGAAAAGCTGACATTTTAATAATAATACCTTTTCGGTTTAATGTTTAGATCTGAGCACTAGAGTCGGAGAAACAGACCCAGCTCATGAGACTTTGGCATTGTGTGTGTGTGTGTGTGTGTGTGTGTGTGTGGGGGGGGGGGGGCTCGTACTGACTACGTACACATCATTTTGCTGTTTAGTCAACTAATGTAAATCTTCTAATCACTGTCAAGACAAATTATTACATTAAATCAGTGAGTAGTGAGTTACGTCTGTCCCTGGCAGTTTGTGTCAGGTTTATTTGAGGTTCACTGACTTTGATATTTGATGTGGGGCTTGTATATGTATGTGGGTGTGTGCACGTGTGCATATTCTCCTGAAAACCCACGTGCACGCCCACGTGCATAACCAGGTCAATCAGGCCCAAAGGTGCAGGCTATCTCAACCTAAAACGCACACACATCACACAGCTGCTAATCCGACCTGCAAACATGCTGCACACTGCACAACACTCACACCACTAGGGGACAGCGATGCACATTGTCAATTAACGTACTTTTCTGCACCGCCTAAGAACCGCGCGTGCCTGCAACTCTGGCCTTGGTTGCATTTTCTGAAAGCTTTTGCTGAAAAATTGCAACGAGTCTTAGAGCCGTGGGCGTCTCAGGGGCATGACTGCCTGCGCATTCTTTTTGTCAAAACAGGCTTTTTATAATTGTATGTTCCATGTATTTCTAAACCATAGACCGCCTTCACGTAAGAAGATCTCGGTGTTCAGAGCAGCTACTCTAGGCGAGTGATCTGGTCCAGACCTGATCACGCGCTCCACATTCCCCACAGGTGGCCTCGAGGTGCCTTCTTGTCATTATATTACAACCCCTGTTGTGGGACACACACACACACACACACACACACACACACACACACACACACACACACACACACACTAAGACATTGTAGGTCTGGTTCACCTTGTGCGAACCAGAGAGATTTGGGGAATGTCAAAATCAGTAATGAGCTCCTATTGTAGTCCAAACACACACAAAGTATCTTAGACGTTTATCCACGAGTGGGAGTGTGGTTTTGCTCGTTTGAGGTACAAAGGAACTTATGTACAAAGGCTCTCCGTAAAGTGAACATGGGAAATGAATGCGTACTAGGAAAGTCACCAACGGGCATGTTTTGTGACTTCTTTTAAAACCATATAAAGGTCCCCAACCGTCAACAATGTCCAGCTCATCCACATAATCGCGTATAGAGATTACTGTGCACGCTCGTTTATATTCTAGTAGTACACCAAATTAATTTTAAATCATAACAACAGTAATAATAATATATGCAATTAAAGAACAATAAATTAAACCCAACGGCTCTTTCAGCAGGCTCAAAGTGCCTCGTTTTTTTTTCAAATATTTAAAACACGGATCCATCTTTCCTGAGTGGATGCGGTGTAAATCTGTTCCCTATCTCTCCAGCAGCGGAAGACGGTGCGCTTTTATTTTATTTTATTAAGCTGAGCGTTTAACTCCCACAGAAGCTCAATAATGTCCTGATCTCTAGCTTTAGACCTCAATAACAAATCATGCAAGAACGTATGCGTTAAAGTTCGGTAGACGGGTTTCAAGGCAGCTCCGTTTTTTTCTCCTTTTCAATCTTTCCGTGGATAATCACTACACTTCATCAGAGTTGGGGGGCGGAGACGTGAGGAGGTGGATGCGCGCACAAGCGCTTGGGTACCGGCGATGCTGCGCGCCGACCACAGCCAGTGCGTCGCGGAGGAGAGCGAACCACCGCAGCTTTTCTGCAATAAAGGTGCCTTGGCGAGATCTGTCCGTCACTATTTAAATCCTTTATACATTTACCATGTCTCTGTTGCTGTCGGCTCATCTCTATTAACGGTGCGAGTTGAATGCGCATGTTGATTTTAAACAAGAATGGCGGAGAGGATCTTTGGAATTTAAACTTTATACCAACGGATTTCTACGCTTTAAAATGGAATGTATCGATAAAAATAAGAAATAAACGGCGCTCGGGATGGACGGGCTGAATGACAGCGGGATTGACACGCTCGTAACTCCCAACTCCTCCTGGGAACATGAGTATTCCTTGTCTACAGTAGCGGGTCTCGCAGCGCTCGTGAGCTTTTTAATACTGTTCACAATAATCGGAAATGTTCTGGTCGTTATTGCCGTTTTAACCAGCAGAGCTTTAAAAGCGCCCCAGAACCTCTTCCTAGTTTCTTTGGCCACGGCGGACATTCTCGTGGCCACGCTGGTTATGCCGTTCTCGCTCGCGAACGAGCTGATGGGTTACTGGCTGTTTGGCAGCGCGTGGTGCGGCATCTACCTGGCGCTGGACGTGCTCTTCTGCACCTCCTCCATAGTTCACCTGTGCGCAATTAGTCTGGACAGGTACTGGTCTGTGACGCAGGCCGTAGAGTATAATCTGAAACGAACCCCCCGCAGGGTAAAGGTAGTTATAGTTCTGGTGTGGCTGATATCGGCTGTGATATCCTCACCTCCTCTCCTCTCCATAGACAGTCAGACGGACGCTTCCCCGCAGCCACAGTGCGAGCTTAACGATGAGACCTGGTACATCCTCTCCTCCAGCATGGCCTCTTTCTTCGCTCCCTGCGTCATCATGATCCTCGTCTACATCCGGATTTACCAGGTGGCCAAATCCAGGACCAGGACCATGTCGGAGAAGAAGCACAGTCTGGACGCGCCCACGCAGACGGAGAACGGGGTCACCAAGGCCACGTCGGTGTGCAGGCTGAGCGGGGAGCGCGAGAACGGACACTGCGGCAGCGTCCACCGGTCCGAACCGGCCGACCAGAGCGCGGTGGACCCGGAGGGCGTCTCCTCGTCGGAGGTCCCGGGGCGGAGGCCGAGGGAGCACACCCCGAGCAGGAGCCCGGCCGAGGGGCCGGAGCAGGGGGCGGCGGAACCCTCCAGGCGCACGTCACGCGCGGGCAGCAGGACCAGGGACCTGTTCTCCTCACGGACGAGAAGGAGCGGGCGGCGTAAGAGCAGCAGCAGCAGCGTGAAGAGGCGGGCGTCGCAGGTGCGCGAGAAACGCTTCACCTTCGTGCTGGCCGTGGTGATGGGCGTCTTCGTGGTCTGCTGGTTCCCCTTCTTCTTCAGCTACAGCATGTACGCCGTCTGCAGGCAGGCCTGCCAGATCCCGGACGTGCTCTTCAAGTTCTTCTTCTGGATTGGATACTGCAACAGCTCGCTCAACCCCGTCATCTACACCATCTTCAACCAGGACTTCAGGAGAGCTTTCCACAAGATCCTGTGCTTGTCATGGAAGAAGTCTTTCTAGAGGGAGTACTTTGTAAGACACTGAAGATGATCATTATTGACCTTTAGAGATAAATGTTTTCTAGAGCTCTGGAGACATTCACACGATCTTGTGGAGCTCTTTCTAGAAATCTGTATACAGTACTGGAGAATATTGATCTAGATATTTCCTTAACATCCTTCAGAGTTTTGACTGCAATGAACTGGAGGCAAACACATGCTTGCTCCAAGTTCTCTTAGATAGTGGCAATATCTATCAATAGAGGGTGGTGGTAATAGAGAATGAAGACACACTGTTGCTTTGTCTACAAATGCAGTTTATATGTTCAGTCCAGTTACACTGAACAGAACTGCATATTTCACTACATCAGAAAACACGCTAGACCATACTTCATTTTAATGCGTTTTGATTGGCTCTGGTCTGCTTGGTGTAGGAGTTGAAGTTCAGACAGTGACTTCAGGCAAATAAACAGATGAACAGAGTCTGTTAGTGATACTACTGCGGTGGAAGATGTACGTTTATAGATGTATTTATTTTTATGTGAACTCTGCATAAGCTGTACGAAATAAAAAGGGCGCAAAATCCTCGTGACCAAGTGCAGCTTTTTCCGAAGAGCACGAAGCATAAATAAGAATTTATGTAATAATTATTAGAGCTCATAGGTCCCGGATGATGCTATCTTTGTTGGCGTGTGCCCCCACGCACACGTTTGCACGTGTTTGCACGTGTAAGCGCGCGTATCCTGAGGCTTGCCAGCATAAGTGTGTTCTTGTGCACGTTCAGGGTGACTGGCTAGCCTTCTGTCAGCCGTACTTTGGGTTGGTGTTGTGTGCTGAGTCACGAATTAAACATTAACCTTAGCCTCTTCAGAGCATGAAAATAAATTTTTCCCACTAATGAGACATAACGAAACAAATTTTAATCAGAACTTATGAAAGTTTGCCTTTTTTTACAAAAATTATTTGGAAATATTTTGGGATGCCTGTTCCGTCTGATTAAGGTTGCAGAGTGCTTGTAAATGATTAATTTCATGTTAAATGTTATTAAAACTGTTAGCAGACGCAACATGGCTATCAGGAGCTCGGGCCTAAAGCAAGACAACAGCTTCCAGCACAGAAAGGGTTGTGAAGGCGTTCAGACTATAAGCGGCATTAATGCTGGTGATTTTTGAGGTGTGAGTTGGCAAAGACATAAACTGCCGTCACAATGGCGAGCCAAGTAGCGTGATCTGAATAAAAGACAAAACGCCCGCTCTCGGCCCATACCAGCGTACCGGCATGTGTGAGCACATGATTTTAAAAATAGGCCTACGTGACAAATACTACGTAACGATAAATCAAATTAGAATTCTAATGCTTTCTGCTAAAAGATAAAATCTTTTGCTAAACCTCACATTTTGTAAATCGACATCTTAACAAGGTTAAGGTGGAATGAAGTTGATCAGGTTACATTTAATTGTATTATCATTCGCAATTTTGTAAATGGATCCAGTTTGTCTCATACATTGACACTCTTAAAGAGTCTTAAAGACTCCAAAATTGGCTCTTTTATCAACAGATAATATGAAATTACAAGGTAATATTTGTGGTAGTGTTTTTAACGGATTTTCTAGTGCATTCTTCCGGAAAGATCTGTGTTTTTTTTTTTGGTTATGTCAGTATCCTCTATGAAAGTATTGTAATACTACCTAGACTGTTTGTGTGTGTGTGTGTGTGTGTGTGTGTATGTGTGTGTGTGTGTAAAAACGTTAGACTCTCTGAGCCACTGCCCCATTTATGATCCAGATTTAAACCTCTAATCACAGAGTTTTAACTCCAAGCCATAATGAATCCTTCCGGAGTTCAAGCTAAACACTCCTCATTTAATTCACCCTTCCTGCCTCTACAGAACTGGGCCATGCGCTCCGACTGCTGTAGATCTCTGGTGTTCAGGGCTCTACAGCTTTGACAGTGCTGCTCGCTAACAAACATGCCCATTTCAATAAGCAGCAGGGGCCGTTGGACTGTGACGGTACCAGCATCCACTGTGCTGTCCCTGCAGTTCCAGGTCAAAGATGGTTTACCTTCTCCTTCAAAGCTCATAAAGCATGTTAGCTTTTCAGATCCGATCATACCACTGATACACAGAAAGACAGAGAGAAAGAGAAAGAGAGGAAGAGAGAGGAAGAGAGAGAGGAAGATGTGTTTTACTCAACCACTAACAGAATTACCAGCTCAGCAGTGAAGGTCATGTTGGAGATGGGAAGGAAGACAGTGAGGTGATAAGGCTCTACAGGAGCGGAGAGAGACAGCACAGAGGAGGGAGAGAGACAGCCGAGTGAGACAGAGGACAACGAGACAGAGGACAGATGCCTGCAGTAATGAGCTGGTGAAAGAGACTGCTGGACATGCACTGAACTGGCTGGGGCTCCACGATTCAGATTTCCCTGAAGGGTCTGAGTCTGAGGTCTGTGGAGAGACGGGTTTGAGGAGAGACGGGTCTGGGGAGAGACAGGTCTGAGGAGAGACAGGTCTGAGGAGAGACGGGTCTGAAGAGAGACGGGTCTGGGGAGAGACAGGTCTGAGAGATGGGTCTGGGGAAAGACGGGTCTGAAGAGAGATGGGTCTGGAGAGAGACAGGTCTGTGGAGAGACGGGTCTGAGGAGAAAAGAGACGGGTCTGTGGAGAGACAGGTCTGTGGAGAGACGGGTCTGTGGAGAGACGGGTCTGAGGAGAGGAGAGACGGGTCTGTGGAGAGACAGGTCTGTGGAGAGACGGGTCTGTGGAGAGACGGATCTGAGGAGAGACAGGTCTAAGGAGAGACGGATCTGAGAAGAGACGGGTCTGTGGAGAGACGGGTCTGTGGAGAGACGGGTCTGTGGAGAGACGGGTCTGAGGAGAGATGGGTCTGTGGAGAGACGGGTCTGTGGAGAGACGGGTCTGTGGAGAGACGGGTCTGAGGAGAGATGGGTCTGTGGAGAGACGGGTCTGTGGAGAGACGGGTCTGTGGAGAGACAGGTCTTAGTAGAGACAGGTCTTAGAGAGACGGGTCAGTGGAGAGGCGCGTCTGAGGAGAGACGGGTCAGTGGAGAGACGCGTCTGAGGAGAGACGGGTCTGTGGAGAGACAGGTTTGAGGAGAGACGGGTCTGAGGAGAGACAGGTCTGAGCTCTCCCCACTCCAACACCCCTGTACTTATAGTGAGAGCAACAGCTGCACTCACTATCCTGACTTACTGCCAGTGTCTGAAGCTTCCTCTCAAGTTATTACTCTGTGTGTGTGTGTGCGTGCGTGCGTGCGTGCGTGTGTGTGTGCGTGTGTATGTTGCACTACTCTACGCCTTATTAAAGCACAACAACCATCTGCTCTCTCTCCACACACACAGCCATGACCTTGTTCTTCTATTGCAGTCACTTCAGTGGATCATTGAAACACAAGGAGTGTAAGCAATGCCAAAGCGGAGTGGGCGTGGCAGAGTGGGCGGGGCAGAAGCAACGTGGGTGGGGCAAAGTGGGCAAGGCAGAGTGGGAGGGGCGGTGTGGGTTGGGACAGAAGCAAAATGGGTGGGGCATGGTGGCCAGTTTATGATGGATGGCTCCCCTGGTGGTTGACATTAGAATGACATGCCAGCGAGTCTGTGATTTCTGGTGTTTTAGTTTTGGTTTTCAATTTAGCGAGCCTCAAACCAGACTTTAAAAAATGTTTTTAAAAATATTCTTACAAAAACTGTCCAATGAGACAACTACGAACTTGTACCTGCATGTTGATACTATGTAGTTATGTTAATGTCTTATTTTAGCTGTGCGAAACTGTGAACGGTTTCATAATTTTTCCGTGGGGAGGGTGAAGAAACAGTTACCCTGCATGTCCGGTTGGCACCAGTCGAAAGAGCTTTGATGTTGGTGTAGATCAGATTAGATGGATACGATACGTTGCTGGAGAAATTCGCGCTGCCGTTCCTTTCAGATTAAATAAGATGTGTTTAATAACTGATGGAACCTGCTTCGCACTTGCAATCCCAGCTTTTCTTCCCCACGGCTCCCTAACTGCATCTTGACGCAGCCTATTCCAGAAACGACTACCGGAGGAAACGAGTGTTGCGGGTTCTCCTGGAGTAAGAGATCCGTACGCTGTCTGGCACACTGGACCAAGTTCCGCCACGCAACTTCCTAATGACAGATTCTCCGCGGTCCCGACACGGGCTGACGTGTGATTTATACACAAATAATTACACACGTGTTAGACACCTCCAAATATAAAAAAAAAAGAAAACTAATTTTCCATTTAGGCCAAGCCACATTATTATGGACCACATGCTAATTTCTTTTCCGTTGAACTCCAGGTCGCAGTCTGTACATCTGTCTGGGCATCACTGGTCTCGCGGGAGAAATTAAAGCGCTTGTTTCTGCATATGGAGGCGCTTTCGCAGCGGGGTCGGACGGGCGCGTGACGGGCGCGGGCTCCTCCTGTAGATGTTCTCATGCAACGTCCTAGTTGTACATTGGACAGCTGAAATTGCTGGATACGGAGACGTGAGAGTTTGCTGGGGAATCTAAATCATACATCTAAATAAGACCAAATATGTCAAGACTGGACCTCCACTGGAAGAGGAGAGGAGTCATTCTCTCTATATGTCTCTCTGTCTCTGTCTGTCTCTCTCTCTCTGTAAAAAGCAATTTTCAATTCAATTCAATATAGCTTTATTAGCATGACTGTATAGGGTACAGTGTTGCCAAAGCATTACAGCAATGTTAACAATGACAATAACATTGACAAAGAACAAATAACAATAATAAAATAAGATAAAGTATGATAACATTTAGGGAAAGTTATCATTTCAATTATTTACATTCACATTCTGAAGCTGAAGGGGGGGGGGTTGTTTCCCACTGTCTCTCAGGCTGTGACATGTACTTACATATTTTAAAAAAATAAAAAATAAAAGCATTTGTAAAAAGCATCTAGCTCCACATTCTACAGTCTATCTAGAATAAATGTTAGCCAACACCGCCCTCTGCTGTTTAAAGCAGAGTATATCTTCCAGGCAACTATTAGTGCCAATGTCATACAGTAAAGAGAACATTAGAATATATTTGAATTTAATATTATTTTTATTAGAGGTTGGTAACATGTAACATGCCAAACATCAAAGGTTTTTCTTCTAGTAGAATACAACATTTTACATTTTCATGGAGCATCACCCACTGACTGACAAGCAAAAGATGCTATTTTAATTTAACATACCCTGTCTTTATTTTCTTCACATAACATAACATAACATTTAGTCTTAAGAGTTTGAGGGACACAGCTCTGAATGGCAGTGCCAATACCTGCAAGGTGAGTGGACTTGTCTTCTCCGGCCTTCCTGTCCACCGTACCAGTCACCCCTGCTTCTGGGACGATTCTGAAATGCTTCTGCTTCTTGAACATTTTACAATTCCAGAAGTGAGGACAAGTCTTAAGTTTTAAAAATGTCTTACATAATATACATAAAGGATGTGTACATGCAGGTATAGGGACAGATATTCTGAGCAGCACTGTGTGTTCCAGTTCCAGTGTGTTCTGCATTTCAGCAAATTGAGTCTGTGATCATTTGTGTCTTCGATGCTGATAAATAAAGGTAGGTACTTTCCCAACGTGCAGTACCGCCAGGGAGGTGTCTGATTGGGACTGTATATGTTTTCTTGATGTTTTGCAGACTGGATCCATATTTCTAAGCTGTAGTCCTAAAGCTGCTATTCTAGACTTTTGACTTGTGATGTGACATCCTATAGGATGTATACAGCTTAGCGAAACACCTGATTATACTTTTGACAGCTGACTCATTAGTGACCTCTTCTGGCTATTCATATTAAAACACACTGTATGTTTCTACTAGCAGTGTTAATAATAAACTATGTTACATTTTTTCACAAATTTTGTGATGACAGTTTATTACATTTTGGACAATGGCTCTAAAGATTTAGGTATCAGCGAAAGTGTCTATGGATAAGAAAGTCATTCAGCTGCACTGTCTGTAACGGACCCAGTGACTGTCTGTAGCAGTCCCAATCTAGCAGTCCCAGTGTCTGTCTTCGCTACTCTCTGGTCTTCTGTTTCCCATCACTGCGCTGTCCTCCAGGGTCTCTTGTGATCCACAGACAGCTGTAGTCTTGGCTAAATCTGCTCATGGCTGCTCTGTGTGTGCCAGTGGTTACTCTGTTGCTGTTCGTCTGCTGTTAACCCTTAGCCCATGTGCTAATTTGCTAATCAGTGATTTGCTTTTATAAACATATTCATGCTGTTTTCTCTGTCTCACACTGATCACTACAGGAACATCATTAACCCAAAAGCCTGTAGCAAATTCTGTGATTTATATATAGTTTGTATGTGTGTGTGTGTGTGTGTGTGTGTGTGTGTGTGTGTGTGTGTGTGTGTGTGCGTGCTTGAAGAGACTGGAAATCATGTTGTGGGTTTATAGGGTGTGTTTGAGTTATTTATTTGTGATTATGTGCAGTTGTGAAATTCGCACCATAGGGTGTGTTTGAGTTATTTGTGTGGGTGGCTTCATGGGCTTCTGTGTCTGCCTTTCCCAGAACTGAACACTTCTGTCACTCTTTCCCTGACCCAGCGCTGACCAATGCATTGTGCTGCGAGAAACACACAAGTTGGATTTAGCTTCCAGGGGAGGTAGATGTGTGTGGTGGGGATGGGGGAGATAGTCATTCATTTTGAATTTGAGTTTGAATTGTTGAATTTGAGTTTGCAGTTGAATTAATTTGAGTTGAATCAAAGTGGCTGCATGTGTGATTCATCCATTTTTATGAGTGCCCCACAGCTCCCAACTTAAGCACTAGAGGGACACAGCTGCTTGAATTCCAAACACACACCGACACACACACAAACACTCACACACACACACACACACAGAAATGTACCAGATGCAGGTGATTTATTCGGCATCAGAATGAACCATCTGAATCATCACACACTCTCACTCGTAGTGGAACACAGAGCAAGTGCTGATGGTCTAGCAAATGTCATGTGGCTTAAAACCCCCCTCCTCCTGACTCATGCAGTTCTTATCTGCCTCATCAATGTGTCTATCAATCAGAGCGCCAGAAAGACAGAGTGGGTGTGTATCTGTGTGTGTGTGTGTGTGTGTGTGTGTGTGTGTGTGTGTGTGTGTGTGTGTGTGTGTGTGTGTGTGTGTGTGTGTGTGTGCGTGTCTGAGAGAAGCATGGGTGTTGACGCATGCATCTGTGCCATCTAAAAGTGTGTGTGATTGTGACAGTGATGGAGATGTGGGTGTGTGTCTATGCATGTAAAATGCTAGGGGAGGTAGTTAATCATTCCTAGTGAACCCTGTGAGAGCAGCCGGTGTGGAGGGCACAAACTGACATCCATGATTTGTTTTGCTGTTTGCACATAAACTTTAGCTTTTACTTTACTTGCCCAAAAACACCATTTACACAGCAGACAATCTGTCCCACTCCACTCAAAAAACAAGTTTCCCACTCCTATCTCAAGAGATCAGTTCATTACAGAGAGGAGAGAGAGAGAGAGAGAGAGAGAGAGAGAGAGAGAGAGAGAGAGGAAAGGAGAGGGAGAAGGGAGAGGGAGGAGAGAGAGAACATTGAGACCTGACAGGAGAATCAGTGCTAACAGAAGAGCTGGACCTGTAGTTGCACTGGGAGACTGTTCCACAGGAGACTCTAGCATTTGAATTCTACAGCAACACAACATGATCTTTTTTAAAACATTAACTTGGAATACTCAATCGCTAGAAAAACAAATCCTCAAAAGTGTTTTTTTATGTTTATATTTATAATAATAGTAGGTATTATCCTCAAGTATTGTGTATTG
Organism: Brachyhypopomus gauderio; assembly: GCF_052324685.1. Taxonomy (NCBI): domain Eukaryota; kingdom Metazoa; phylum Chordata; class Actinopteri; order Gymnotiformes; family Hypopomidae; genus Brachyhypopomus; species Brachyhypopomus gauderio. The sequence goes on from NW_027506949.1 coordinate 98,800, forward strand.
AGATCAGGATCTCAAATGTCTTTGTCAGAATAAGTATGGTTTCGATCTATGGTTAAGACCTTAGTTAAGACATTTTAAAATGTTCACTCCAGGGTGTAGTGAAGACTTTTTTTGGTGTGTCTTGAAATACTAAATATACACAATATACTGTTTGACGTATTTACGAATAACACAGTCAACGTTGGCCAAAATAGAGACCACAAAGTGTGTAGGCTATTGAAGTAAATGACATTTAAGCTCAGCTTAAAACAAGTTTTAAAAATATATATACAATTAAAAACCTAGGGTCCAAATCAGAAGACGCTGTTTTATCATTTCGGAGGGTATTGAGAGCTTTCTCAATCACATTATGAACATGTTTTATAGAAAAAACGCCGTTCTTGCCGCAAAGGTAACGTTATTATTCACGCCACACGTGCACGCAGCGCGAGCAGCTGCGCTTAATTGGACCTTTATATCATTAAGTGGATCTGAGAAGCGCCTGTTTAAGGTCATTAAAAATCGTAAAAAATGTCGTTTCGTGACACGGAAGTGTCACCGTAGACTTTTCCGAAATGTGGACGGCAGGAGCGGGATGGACGTTAGACGGAGCCCCGCCCTTCCCCGCGTCACCGTCCACGTCACAATCGCACTCGAACGAGTGCAAGAGGGCACGAGGTAGGACACGCACGAGCGCTCAACCTGCCGCTGCCGCTCGCGCCTTCGCTCGCGCTGCCTCCACTAAATGTGAGTAGAGAAGTACTTATTAGCGCCGAAATGCCCCAGTTCGGATTGATTCTGCTCTTTTGACACGGTTCTGGTGGGTTGTCATTCAATGGTTGGTGACTCGATATGTGCATTCTCAGATTGTCAGGTTGTTCATCCTCACATCCACACCGTGACCCATAAATGCGCTTCGGAGATGCAACACGGAGACGAATATTCGGGTGGGTTTAATGTCCGTCTAAAAGGACATGGGCACCTTGAAACATCCTCACTGCTCGTGTTCTGACTGATTCCCTGCGCTGTTTCGATTCAGGTGTGACAACCATGTTGTCGGGAACACAGACTAGATAAATAACATCACAAATCGTAGATATTTCTAGGCAGGTTATTTGTGTGCGTGTGTGCCTATAATTAAACTGGCGTGGGGAACCTGTCTGAAGTATTCCGTCAAACTGACCGGTTGACTAAATGCACAGATCCTAAAACAACATGGGCCGCTTAGGCAAAGCAGCGTCGACCGGTTTAATTCTGTAGAACTGACAGGCGGTTTTAACGTGAAAATGTTGAAATCATCAGTACCCGAGCCTGTCATCCCATCACAGGACCGCTGTCGGAGACATCCGATCTCGATTAAATTAATGACCCGTTTTGTTCAGTCTTTTCCTAAAGTTGCAGCTCGCAGTCTGGTGCGTTTGGGTGAATTCGTATTTATTTATCGTGTTTGAAAAGATGCATCGCAAATAAACTCCAGGAGTTGGGCGGACCTGCTCGGTCTGCTCTGATTGCGCATATTTTGTTGTGCAGGTTGATTTTGGACTTTACCCTTCGACGGTCTTAGCCTCCGATTTTTAGAAAATGGAGAAGCTGTATTTTTATATGACTTGGAGATATTTAGGATGAACTGACATGGAAGAGTGCCGTTAATTAAGAGGAGCACAGATGTAGATGCAGATATATCCGCCTTTAGCCACACACGATTAAGTTTTTATCGGACGGTAAGCTGCGGTACGGCAGCTGATTCTGAGCATCCTGTGCGGTGTCTCTGATAAAGATGCTAATTTCATTTCTGTTCCGCGGACACGGTGATCCTAATGTAAATCCTAATAATAGAGCGAGCAGTTTCTACAGTAACACGGAGGAGGTGACGCGCGTCTGCGCCCCTGGAAACACGGATGCTGTCACACCTGTCTGCCCAACCTGCACGGCTCTCCTGCACCTGCGAGTCTTGCGCACACACGTACACAAACGGCGTGCGAGCTCTGAGATAGTCGCTTATCGTGCGCAGAGCTCAATCTGACGCGTTTACGTTCGCGGTGTCGGACGTGTTCGGTCTCCCCGGTCCGGGAAGGCGGCGGTTAAAACGTCGTAGTGACCTTGAGCGTGCAGACACGGCCGAGCACGAGAGCAGACAGCACGAGAGACTTTCCCATGGGCCTCAGCAGGCCGAGGCTCCCTTGCTTCTCTCTCTCTCTCCCTCACACACACACACACACACACACACACACACACACACACACACACACACACACACACACACACACACGTTTAAATATATATGTGTGCGTGTGCGTACTGAGCTGACAGCACATGTGTTGTAGAGTCAGTAACCCCCATGTTACTGTTATCATCCAGGCTACTATGAGAAAACCACTGGTGCATTGAGGAACATCTGGGTTTGGCTGATTTCCTGCGAAGCAGCATGTCTCGTGTGTGAAAACCCCCACCTGGCGCCACTGTGACACCGTGTCTAGCTGAGCCATCCGCTATGGGTCTGGGGTGCCGCTCGGACTCGGACCACCGGGTGCAGGAATGCCAACGGACCCGGTGCGCCCGGAGAAAGCTGCAGCCGACGAGGGTGCTCACTCTCCTCCTCGGCATCCTGGCAGTGAGCTCCCTTCCCTTCTCTCTCCGTGCCTTCTTCTCATGGGGTTCTGCCTCCCAGTGGGAGGGGCCACAGGGCCCCGCCCCTCACAGGACTCTGCTGTCAGCGGCGGAGGCCAATGAGAGCCAGGGGGAGTATCCCGAGGATCTTTTCTCGTTGGAGGAGAGGCGGCAGGGCGCGGTGGTGCTGCACATGATCGGCATGCTCTACATGTTCATCGCGCTCGCCATGGTCTGCGATGAGTTCTTCGTCCCCGCCCTCACCGTCATCATCGAGAAGCTGGCCATCTCCGACGACGTAGCCGGCGCCACCTTCATGGCCGCCGGAGGCTCCGCCCCTGAGCTCTTCACCTCCGTGATTGGCGTGTTCATCTCCCACAGCAACGTGGGCATCGGCACCATCGTGGGTTCGGCTGTGTTCAACATCCTGTTCGTGATCGGCATGTGCGCCGTGTTCTCCAAGGAGATCCTCAACCTGACGTGGTGGCCGCTCTTCCGAGACGTCTCCTTCTACATCCTGGACCTGGTCATGCTCATCATCTTCTTCCTGGACAACTACATCAGCTACTTTGAGAGCATCGGCCTCCTGTTGGCCTATGCCACCTACGTGGTCTTCATGAAGTACAACTCGCACATGGAGTCCCTGGTCAAGGGCCTGGTGAACCGTAACCAGGTGGTGGAGGTGGTGGAGAGCCAGCCCAAGGTGAGTGCCTCTAAACCTCCACTCCCTCCTCCGCTGTGTTTCTCTCCTCATCTACACTCGTCCATCCACCCCTCCCTCTATCCTCTCTTCTTCTGCTCCTTCTATCCATCGCCCCATCCACCTGACACACACCTGTTCACCTCAGACGCCTGGTGCAGGGCAGGGGGGAGAGGGGCAGGTGTGGGGCGGTGCTCGGCACTGACGGAGCTGAGCTGACCGTAGCTGCCAAGCGATGGGGGCGCTAGAGAGTCTGCGTCACTGCTGCTTCCTGTCACCTGACATGTGCCAAAGACTCAACAACACAAGTGGCACACCAAAGAGTCGACCCTCCATGTTGCCTGGCAACCGCTAGCAGTTTGTTTAGTGGGCTAGGTGGCACTACTCGCGCTCACACACACACATACACACACACACACACACACATAAACTCATCAGTGATTTCATTTGTTGTGCGCAGATTAAATATTTCATCCACCTGCATGCTTTCCTGTGGTAAAATGTACCTTTATCAGACTGTGTGCTCAAATGCAGCTGCAGGACCCTGTCCTGTGTCCTGTAGGACTCCTCCCTGTCCTGTGTCCTGTAGGACTCCTCCCTGTCCTGTGTCCTGTAGAACGCGAAGGCCCAGAAATGACTTCAGGTTTGCATTGTGAAGTGTATGAGTGTCCACCAGCTTACTCTAAATAGCATCCCATCAAGACCTTAAACATCACTTTGCAAACACCAGTCCAGCTATTTACAGCTACTTGCTGCTGCAGTACCTTTTAATTTGTGTGTGTGTGTGTGTGTGTGTGTGTGTGTGTGTGTGTGTGTGTGTGTGTGTGTTATTTCTTTACTGCCATTCATATCTACATTTACAGCATGAAGCTCTTATCTGGAGTTTTTTTCATCTTCAGCGACCTAAAAAGTGTTTAGTTGTCTCCATGGAAGCAGTCCTTACACTAGTACATTAGGCCAGAGTCTAAGGACACCATTAACCCACAACCCTGTCAGACAGAATATACACAGAGACACTACACATAAGTACTAGGAGAAAAAAATGTTCATGTATTTTTAAAACATGTTTTTCGAGAGACATTGTTTCAGTGCAAGCTGTTATCTGTAGATACAACATGAAGAATGTGAGATACAGCATTCAGTGAAAAAAGTGCTTGCAGGTAGGAGTGTGTCTGTGTTTGTGTGTGTGTGCGTGTGTGTTTGTGTGTGTGTGAGAGAGTGTGTGTGGAGGTCGGGGGCTTAGGACCTCACTCTGTACAAGCTGTAGATTATTTGGGAGTGTGTGTGTGTGTGTGTGTGTGTGTGTGTGTGTGTGTGTGTGTGGAGGTGGGGGGCTTTGGACCTCACTCTGTACAAGCTGTAGAGTATTGGGGAGAGTGTGTGTGTGTGTGTGTGTGTGTGCGTGTGTGTGCGTGTGCATGCATGTGTGTGTGTAGGATGGGGAGAGTGCTGAGGGCCGAGCTGCTTTTCTGAGAGGAAATGGCCGTATCCTCCTGCAGTTACATAAGAGAGAGATGACTGGGCTGCCAGGACCACACACAGCTTCACGTACCTTTAGATGGGAAACCATGGAGTTGCAAAGGACCACGTCATGGCACAGGCTGTGTGTGTGTGTACATGCACGTGTATGTGGGGGGCATGCACGTGTGTGTCTGCATGCACGTGGTGGGGGCATGCGTGTGTGTGGCAGGGTTGGATGTATTTGCTTGGGACTTTGGTACTTGTAGCAGGAGGTGTAGTTGTAAAAGAGCAGAAGAAAGTGTAATGATGTCCTGTATCATCCATATCAACAGAGTGGTGCACATACTGGAGCTCAGAATCATTACTCCCATTACATTGGTGTACTGGGGGTCTGAGTCAGGCCTGATATTTGTGTACTGGGGTCTGAGTCAGGTCTGATATTGGTGTTCTGGGGTTCTGAGTAAGGTCTGATATTGGTGTACTGGGATTCTGAGTCAGGTCTGATATTGGTGTACTGGGGGTCTGAGTGAGGTCTGATTGATGTACTGGGGGTCTGAGTCAGGTCTCATATTGATGAACTGGGAGTCTGGGTCAGGTCTCATATTGGTGTACTGGGGTACTGGGGGTCTGGGTCAGGTCTGATATTGGTGTACTGGGGTACTGGGGGTCTGGGTCAGGTCTGATATTGGTGTAGTGTGGGTCTGAGTCAAGTTTATTTAGTTTCTAATAGTGATTATTCTGACCAGTATGTCGTTCCTGTTTTTAATGCCTTGATATTCTATAAATTGTGTAACCTCCTTGTATTCCTGGTGCATATAATGTCAGTCTGATCCTACAGACTCTACGGTACGCCCTCCTTAGTTTACCTACAGACTCAAAGGTACACCCTCCTTCATGTACCTACAGACTCTAAGGTACGCCCTCCTTAGTGTACCTACAGACAAGGTACACTCTCCTTAGTGTACCTACAGACTCTGAGGTACACCCTCCTTAGTGTACCTACAGACTCTAATGTACGCCCTCCTTAGTGTACCTACAGACCCTAATGTATGCCCTCCTTAGTGTACCTACAGACTCTAAGGTACGCCCTCCTTAAGCCTGGTTTATACTTGATGCGTTGCGAGTGGTGTGATGGTCTGCGTGGCGAAAATTACGTAATCGCGGTGGCTCCACCCGTGCACGAGGGCCTCGCACGCTGTCGATTGGCGAGGTCGTGCACCTCTCTCATTTTGTAACTTCACACGCCCCCCCTCAGCGCAATGAACAAAGTCATGTTTGCAGGGTTCACACACCTTTACAAGGTGGAATTCAAGCACTTGTACGTCACTTTCAAGGTCCATTTCAATATTTCCCAGCATGTTAAACTTAATTAAGTTAAATATTTATACATATACTATTTATACATATACTCGAAATGGTTCGAAATAATTAGCTTTTTATCACATTATTTAATGGTTGTTTATTTTCAAAATGCCCAATCTTAACATCTTCACGTTCTCTCATGTTTCGTCCTGGAATTACAAGAGGCTCATATTTGTTAACGTAATACAGGAGAACTGTTCAGCCAGACAGATATTTGTTGTGAAACGAAGCCTAAATTCCAGCACTCTTGTGCGGAGTCGCGCGCTACGGTCACTCACGAAAGTATAATCCAGCCAGGCAGGAGGGAGGTCACTTCTATACGTAAAGTCCGAAAATCTGAAGGCGTGATGACCCTCAAGTCAATCAAATGACACCGCCATCATCCATCAAGCGTTGACGATCCAGTGAGAGGAGCATATTTCCTCAAAACGCACAGCGTGTGTGGTTTATTATGATTTGACGGATTTTTCCCCCAAAAAAACCAAATGACGGAAATCCGTCGTAGTGACGGAGAACTTTAACCCATGTTTAGGGTTGTCCCGATCCGATATTTGGATCGGATCGGCCGCCGATATTAGCAAAAAATGCGTATCGGGATCGGATCGGCAGGCACAAGAAAATGCCGATCCAGACTCCCGATCCAGTTTTTTGTAAGTCCGATCCGGGTTTTCTATGTTGCATACAAACCTTTACATTTTAACCCAAATTGTGGTAAACTAATTTACTTAGTTAATTACATATGTTATAAACAAGAATCTTATCAATATTCATCAGATATATTTACTTATATATTAATTAATTAAGCCCTATCCTATGATAATAATAGTTGCATTAGTCATATTGATGGGTAAATGAAGAAGAAGAGCAGGCTCATGGTAAATGTGTGATTATGTTTGGGAGATGGTGATCAGACTGAGTGCGTGACTCTGCGAACGACAGAGGCGTTTATACTTGGCGCGTCACATTCTTTGCAGTGTTCTCCGAAACGATATGTGGTAGTATAACATGGGTAGGGATGTCCCGATCCAGCTTTTTGAACTTCCGATACCGATATTTATTTGCACTTCCGATCCGATACCGATATCGGCCGATACCGATACCGGCCTATTCGAGCATGTATTAAAGTTTAAAGTTATTTAGCCAACTTACTTTGTTGTCAAACTCATGTTGAAAAGCGTTTTATTCTTGATGACAAGTAGCCAGCTGAATTAGGTGTGTTTGAATAATACACAGTGGTTGGTAAGGAGAAACTGACCTGTTTATTTAGCAATTAATAAACTCAAAATAGACAAAATATTTGTAACGTGGCTCGCGCCACGGAGCGAGGAGACGGACACAATCGCTGAGAAGAGCGAGATTTATTAAGGGGAATACCATACTCATCGTCAGAAAGCCAGGCAGGGTCGATCACAGGAGGGCAGTCCGAAAAACATGCAAACACGGGCATCACAACACAGGGGAACACGAGTAACAGGCGAGGAATCAAAAGACAGGAACACAAAAACGGTCGGGTACGACGCTGAACAAGAACTAGTCAAACCAATCAAACAAAGAATCAAAATACTCGACAAGGGACAAGGGAGACTCAGGGGCTTATATACATGGGACAGAAAACGAGGGACAGGTGTGAACGATTATACAGGGGCGTGGTAACACACGAGGAATCACGAAGACAAACGAGCTGGGCGGGATGAACAGGCAGGGAACACGGACATAAGGGAACCCAGAGTGGCAGCTACGAGAGGGGGCGTTGCCCTACGTGACATAACCCCCCCTCAAAGCGTGCCACTCCGGGGCACGCAAGGGCAGACAGGACAGGGACACCGACTAGGACAGGACAGGGAACTACGGCACACGGCGAGGGACAGGAACAGAAGACACAGGACAGACTAGAGGGACAGGACCGGGCAGAACAGGACATGGGACCTGGGGCATGGCAGGGACAAAGACAGGGGACATGGAGACTGGCCAGGAGCTGGGCCGGGACACGGCATGACACGGGACGCAGGGGGGCAGGACAGGGCCAGGGCGAGGCACAGGAGCAGGACTGGACACAGACACGGGAGTCGGGCCAGGGGACAGGGCAGAGGAGAACACGGAGGCAAAGGCAGCATGAACAACAGAGACGGGCACAGGCACAAGGTGGGTGACAACTTGGGGAACAGACATGGGGACGGGGACAGAGACGACACCACAGGAAACAGACACGGGAAAAGGAACACAGACCTTGACAGACACAACCACGGGGACAGGGACCAAAACAAAACCAGGGAAGGGACCAGGGAGCAAGGGGAACACGGGCAACGGAACATAGGAGGCACAGGGCGGAGCAGGGGGAACACCAAGTCCATGCCCAACAGGGGGCAGCACAGTCTCTGGGGCGACATGTGCGGCCGGGCGGCAGGCAGCGGGAACAGGAGCCGGCAGACAGGCAGCGGGAACAGGAGCCGGCAGACAGGCAGCGGGGACAGGCAGGGTCCGCTGGCGGGCAGCGGGGACAGGCAGGGTCCGCTGGCGGGCAGCGGGGACAGGCAGGGTCCGCTGGCGGGCAGCGGGGACAGGCAGGGTCCGCTGGCGGGCAGCGGGAACGGGAGCCGGCGTGGACGACCTCTCCAGGGTCGCGGGGACAGGAACCGGCGTGGACGACCTCTCCAGGGTCGCGGGGACAGGAACCGGCATGGACGACCTCTCCAGGGTCGCGGGGACAGGAACCGGCGTGGACTGCTGACGGGCAGCGGGGACAGGAACTGGCGTGGACGACCCCTCCAGGGTCGCGGGGACAGGAACCGGCGTGGACGACCTCTCCAGGGTCGCGGGGACAGGAACCGGCGTGGACGACCTCTCCAGGGTCGCGGGGACAGGAACCGGCGTGGACGACCTCTCCAGGGTCGCGGGGACAGGAACCGGCGTGGACTGCTGACGGGCAGCGGGGACAGGAACCGGCGTGGACGACCCCTCCAGGGTCGCGGGGACAGGAACCGGCGTGGATGAGACACCCTCGGGGGGCGGAACCACCGGGCTGACGTCCTCAGGGGGCGGAACCACCGGGCTGACGTCCTCAGGGGGCGGAACCACCGGGCTGACGTCCTCAGGGGGCGGAACCACCGGGCTGACGTCCTCGGGGGGCGGGACCGCCATACTGACGTCATCGGGGGGCGGGACCGCCATACTGACGTCATCGGGGGGCGGGACCGCTATACTGACGTCATCGGGGGGCGGGACCGCCATACTGACGTGGCTCGTACTCCCCCCCAAAAAATACTTGGGGTTGTCATGTGGAGTAGCCGGCAGGATCAGAGGCGGTGGGTCCTCCTCCTCAGGGTCCTGGGTGAGCCTGGCAGAACACACAGACACACAAGCTCCTCGGTTGCTCTCTCTGCTGCGGCTCCGCCTCCCTTGAGGCGCCGGGAGCTCACGGTGGTCAGAGAGAGTCAACCGAGGGTTAAGCGAAAACTTGTCTGTGCGCTCAGACCGTCTGCCCGCTGCTCGCACTACAGGAGGTTTTTCCCTGTCGTGTTCGCAAAACCGGGCAGACACACAGCGCTCAGATGGAGTCTCGTCGCGAAAGCCAGTAGAAAGAGACTGCGCTTTCTTTGGTCGGCGACGAGACTTCCTTGTACCCGCAGCGCCAGGGGTATTCCTGTCTCTGGTTTGTTCGCACTGAAATACCGGAGAGTCGAACTGGATTAAACCAGCCGACATCCATTCACAGTGTTTGAACTCACCAGAGTCTCGCTCTCTCGCTGTGTCCTTGAGGGGTCGAGTATTATGTAACGTGGCTCGCGCCACGGAGCGAGGAGACGGACACAATCGCTGAGAAGAGCGAGATTTATTAAGGGGAATACCATACTCATCGTCAGAAAGCCAGGCAGGGTCGATCACAGGAGGGCAGTCCGAAAAACATGCAAACACGGGCATCACAACACAGGGGAACACAAGTAACAGGCGAGGAATCAAAAGACAGGAACACAAAAACGGTCGGGTACGACGCTGAACAAGAACTAGTCAAACCAATCAAACAAAGAATCAAAATACTCGACAAGGGACAAGGGAGACTCAGGGGCTTATATACATGGGACAGAAAACGAGGGACAGGTGTGAACGATTATACAGGGGCGTGGTAACACACGAGGAATCACGAAGACAAACGAGCTGGGCGGGATGAACAGGCAGGGAACACGGACATAAGGGAACCCAGAGTGGCAGCTACGAGAGGGGGCGTTGCCCTACGTGACAATATTAAATAACAAACAGAAATAGCATCAGTAAACCAAGGATTAAAAAGCCACAAGTGCAAATAATATTGTAAATTATATTAAAAAAGCAAAACACACAACCTGAGTGGAAAATAGTCTATTAACAGTCTATTAACATTAACATCCATCAGTGCTCTTGAACAAGTGTAAACCAAAGCTTAAAAAAATCCGTGCACATATTGTAAACTAATTAAAAGCAAAATGCCTTCTACTCCACACTTTGCTGCTCCATCCCCATCTATACACTCCCTTCAATTCAAACATTTCTGCCAGTGTTAGTTGTGTAGGACCTTTCTTTTTGTCTTCGGTTTTCTTTAGAAACTCGTCATGTTGTTTATGGTGGTATTTCGCTAAATGCTTGATTAGATTGGTTGTATTAAAAGTTCTTACAGCTTTACCACCACGCTTGAATTTACTGTGGCATATGTTGCACTCTACCTTTTCATCTTTGTCATCCTTTAAGGTAAAATAATCCCACACAACTGACATTTTTACCGATAACTTCAAATTTACACAGCGGTCCTAATGGTTAGGAGATGCCGCGAAGCTAAATTGGGGAGACGCTATGCTCGTGTGCTGAAGGTGTGCTGGAAAATGCGGACCGGATTTCACTCTCACTGGCAAAACCACAGCAAAAACTGGAATGGATTATCTAAATGGGTGCGCTGGAAAACCCGGATCGGACTTACAAAAAACTGGATCGGGAGTCTGGATCGGCATTTTCTTGTGCCTGCCGATCCGATCCCGATACGCATTTTTTGCTAATATCGGCGGCCGATCCGATCCAAATATCGGATCGGGACAACCCTAGTGTAGATGTCGAGGGTAAAGTGAGTATGTGACGTGTGTGGGTAGGACCACAGGGTATGTGTCCTCCTCCGCACATGTGACTGGACCCCAGTAACACCAGCAGCCATGACAGCTAAGCACAAACAAATCCTGTTGCATTTTTTAAAAGTCCTTGCAGATATTAAGACTAGACCACAGGATGGCCACTAATCTCATTAGACTCAACAGAGCAGTGACACTGATCTGGTAGTGGAGTCTGGGTGCTGGAGGGGGAGGTGTTTACCAAGCAGAGCAGTGCTGACCGCATCTCTACCAGCATCACGGTGGGGTTTGAACAGGCCACCACACAAACCCTCTGGCCTACAACCACTGTGCCTGGGACTGCACACTACAGTAGCTGGCCTACAGACTCTAAGGTACGCCCTCCTTAGTGTCCCTAGACTCTAAGATACGCCCTCCTTAGTGTACCTACAGACTCTAATGGCGCATTTCCACACGGGCCTGCTTGGCGCGGTACGGTTCGATTCGCGACGGTTTGTCAGTGTTTCCATTAGTACCAGGTACAAGTTTGCCGATACCTTCAGGTACTTTTTTCGTACCTACTCGCTCGAGGTTCTAACCGTTCCAAAGCGGAAAACTTCTGTGACGTGTAAGAACAGCATGACACTGATTGGCCAGGGAGTGTCGTCACAGGTTGCGTCACAGGAGAGCGACTCCTCCGCTATCGCCATCTCGTCCATTGTTGTACGGTGTTGTGGACGCATACAAATGATGTCACGACACTACAACCCGCGCGCCAACAGCGACTCCACCCACATTGTGGTGGTCCACCATTGTAATGGAAACACAACGCGACCGTACCGCGCCAAGCAGGCCCGTGTGGAAATGCGCCATAAGATACGCCCTCCTTAGTGTACCTACAGACTCTATGGTACGTCCTCCTTAGTGTACCTACAGACTCTACGGTACGCCCTCCTTAGTGTACCTACAGACTCTAAGGTACACCCTACAGCTGGTTCCATTTAGAAACAGCTAAATGCTGACTCTCCCTGCTTAGTTCTTACCTTGGGCAAAAGTGATTAGTTCCTAGTGTCCTAAGATTCCCCCCTGACTCATAGCTTTGCAGCATATCAGATAGATACACCATTAAGTGGTTTATAGACCAGTAATAACAGCTTGAAGTCTATCCTGTAGTGTCCTGGTAGCCAGTGTAAGACCTTAAGAATGGGGGATGATGTTTCTTCATTTGCTCCTAGTGAGAATTCTAGCAGCTGCATTTTGAATCAACAGCCTCTGGAAACACATAATGAACCTTTAGAATATTCGAGAACAATGTCTGCTTCCAGAGCCTGGCTCGGGGTGTGTGTGTGTGTGTGTGTGTGTGTGTGTATGTGTGTGTGTGTGTGTGTGTGTGTGTGTGTGTGTGAGAGAGAGAGAGAGACTATTGTCCTCAGTGATAGAAAAACATCTCATGTTGGCATTTTGCTGATTCTTCTGTCAAAAAGCAAAAGCACAAATTGCAGTCTTCACTTGATTTGTTTTGTTTACTGAGTCTAAATAAAAGGTTAAAGTTACTGAGACTAGTGTTACTAGTTACTGATGTGTTACAGTTATTGAGACTAATGATAGGGTTAGAGTTTGAGTTTGTTTTTAGGCATTTTTAGGTATTTAGCTGCATTGCTCAAATGGCCAAAGATGTGTGTTCGTTTGCTAATGTGTGTCTCTGTGGTAGTGTGTGTGTTTGTGTGGTAGTGTGTTTGTGTCTGTGTGTGTGTGTGGTAGTGTGTTTGTGTCTGTGTGTTTATGGGTTACTTCATAACCTCAGATGGATGGACATTTACAAGCTGTAAATGTTTAACTACATGAGAATTTTTCTAAATGCATAAAGAAATGCAAACAATGAATAGGAGACAGAGGGACGTCCACACAGAGGCAGCTAGCGTGACACCACACACTAGGGGTGCACGATATGGACTAGAATTACGATGTGCGATAACATTGTTGGAACCACGATAAATTAAGATTAAAATACAGAGATGTAGTGTCTCTCTGAACAGCAGCACGTTAATTAGTTTTTTTTTTTACTGTGTAATGAATCCAGAATAATTCCAAATATTTTGCAGGTTTATTCAACAATAGATTCAATCTAGGTTTATACTTTCACGAGTGACCGTAGCGCGACTCCGCACACCTCGCGTAAACCTCCGCGAACGACGGAAGCGTTTAATCTTGCCATGTCACATTCTTTGCAGTGTGGTCCGAAACGATATGTAGGCCTAGTAGTATAGAAAAAACACCCCTCAAATACAGGGGAATGAACATTTACCTGACCAATTTTTATGTTGCTTTGTGTATCAGGTTTGAAAAGTGCTGGAATTTAGGCTAAAGTACTTGAAATTGTAACTACTTCGTTTTACAACAAATATCTGTCTGACTGAACAGTTCTCTTGTAATTACATTAACAAATACGAGCCTCTTGTAATTCCAGGACGAAACATGAAAGAACGTGAAGACGTTAAGATTGGGCGTTTTGAAAATAAACAACCA